>NC_056476.1:5055287-5204984 GCF_008729295.1 Plectropomus leopardus | reverse complement strand
CTAACTTTTTTTCACCTATTCACATAATTTTCTACATTCTTTTTCTTTTTTCACTAATTTTCTGTTTTTTTCACTTTGTTTTCCTTTTCTCACTAATTTTCAGGTAATTTTCTTGTACTTTTCATTATTTTTTTGCTAATTTTTGGGTCATTTCTTTTTTTTTTGTCACTCATTGCCACAGAGGAGACACATGGGACAGACATAAAAGTAAACAAATAACAGGAAAAAAAATATAGAGTGGAAGAGAAGGACTTTTCCCGCAGTCAGTGCTGTGCTTCTGCCCGGGAAGGAGGGAGGGAGTGCTGCTGGCTGTAGATGTAACAGTATTTGAATAATCTCTCCAGGAATGGAAAACTGATTAATCCTTGCAGAAGGATCCTAGGGATGAGTACAGCGGTTGGGTTTCAAAGAAGAGATAGGGAGGGAGGGAGGAGAGGCGAAGAGAGTGAGGGAGTGTAAGAGAAAGAGAGAGAATGGGCAGTGATTCAAGACAAAAAGGCCCCACTGTCTCCTTTCATGACTTGCCCCACCACTGTGCCAGCCGATACTCTTCATCCTATTTTATTCTCCTCTGCGCAGGGAATTCCATGTTATCTGTGAGTTTATGGTTTGGAGAGCAACATAGATAGGATGGCCTCGATCAATACCGCCAGCCATCCGTGATGCAAAGCATGCCTGGCCGGCGTATCTGCGCAGCCCCGTTATCAGGGAGCTGGCCGGCTCGAGGTGATAGTCGTGCCTCCGTTCTGCTCTGAAACGGCCATATGAAGAGAGAATTTGAAAAATGCTGTTACTGTGGTAATCCAATTTTCCGGGCCCCGCTTTGTGGCGTGGCATGCTTATGTAAAAAAGAGGGGCAGTAAAAAAAACACAAGGAGAAAATTTGGATGAAAGTGTGCAGAGCATCAAAACGGGAACCAAGCCAGGCAGACAAGGAAAAGGCTGCAGTACCAGGATCAGGGTCAAAGGTCAGGACAGTCTGCTGTCTTACATCCTGGTTTGAAAATTTATGGTGACGACAGAGGGAAGTTAGACAGCAAATCTCACTGTGTTTTTCATGACCAATAACTGCACAACAAACACAATAAAATAGAGTTGTCATGATAATTGCAACATTGCACTAGAAGTCAACAGCAACAACCGCTATGTACATGTTTTTTCCGTTTTTCACAGAAGCGCCGTATATTTACCCTCTGCTACAACTGCCTGCTGCATGATGAGGCCCTGAGCACTGCACGACTGATGTTTATTTGTGGTTGCAGAGATTTCAATAATATTCAACTTTGGGTAAAACGCTGCAGCTTCTTCTCACTTTTTACCCAGCCATCCAATCACAATCCCTTTTTACAAAGAGATCTTGCTATAGGGCCGCTATGAAGTCCCTTCTTTATGCCACCTTTGCATTTTAACATTGAACCAGACTACGGTGGCATCATAACGCGTGTAATTTTAGACAGCACACTGGCATCAAGGATGCAAAAAAAGGCATGACATGTAACACAACAGCGTTGGCCTCTGGTGTGACATTAACAATGACATAACATGGCAATAATAATCATTTACTGTCCCCGATATATGGCAGCTGATCTCGCTCTCTGCTCAGAGGTTAAGGAGCTCCCAGTCCTCACTTTTTTTCTAATTTGCAGACATTTTCAGTCGTTGTTCTTCTTTGAGTTAGCTGCTAACTGCTACCAGCTGTTTTTTAAATCTATCAGGTGTGGGTTGCACACACAACACTTTCGTCAAAACGTCACACCCGTATCATCCATGGTCCTGTCCTACTGGCTGCCCCTTTTACACAGACATCATCCCTGTACTTTTACTACCTCCGACGGCGAGAAAGGTGAGACAACTCTGTCCCCTCACCTTTTCCACGACTGTCATTTTTAACCTGAATGATGAGGTGTCATAACAATGTGAATTTTCTGCCTTGAAAAAGCAGTGTTAAAGGGCCTACAGTTTAGGAGGGGCAGGATATATAATCTGCATCAAAATCCAACTGTCACATCACTGAACAACAACAGTGCAGGAGAAGTTAATGCTAAACCCACGGACAGGTGGATCTGTCAAGTCTCCATACATGCGTTAGCCTTCCCTTCATCCAGATCGAGTACTAGTTTTGACATTTTTACTTCACAAAATCAAAAAAGTCATTTATAAGCAACAACATACCTTAAAATAGTCTAACAATAAAACTTATTGCACAGCACTTAAATCAGGGTAAATGAAATAATTTGCAAAAACAACAAAAAACAGTAAATCTGCATATCTCGCTGTTGGGCCACTCTTAATCACTACAGGGGACATTGTTTCACAGTGACAGCATGACTATAAATCTATCAAAAAATTCACTACAGACATCAATGTAAAGTTATTGCTCAGGGCCCCAATAGATTTAATGGCAGTCTGATATTGACATTCAATGTTCAAGTTCAAAAGAACAATGTGAGACAGGACATCCAGCGGATTCCCTTCATTAATGCCAATCGTTAACCCCTAAATGTGATATTCTGGGTCAGAATTAATTACTGCATCACAGTTTGAAACTCGGGGACAGTCTGACCTATATGGAGTCTATTTGGGGTCATAATATACATTCAGCAGAGTGGTACGGTGGTTATACTTACAAACACAATCTGCATTTTGTACTACTGTCTTTTGATATATATTTATACTTTTAGATTGTAGTGAATGTTTATGGTTGTATTTATGTTGATCCTGTTCAGAGTTGTTGTCCTTGTTTTTAGCTGTATGCCTGTGTATGTACTTTAAGAGTAACAAAAAAAAAGCAGGAGTCAACTATGTGCACACATAGTTGACCAATAAAGCTGTTCTGGCTTTAAATAATTGGTGTCACTGCTGAAAACATGCAGACTTCCCCATCTCTACCAGAGTGTAGCCTGTTTCTACAGAACTACCCTCTCTGTGTTTTTTTTTTCTGTTAAAAAAGACACTTTTCCCCCCGAGAATCCAACTTTTGGAATAACCAAAAATAGAGATAGGTTTGTTTTTCTCAAGAGAGCCACATTTGGTCCAGATGTCTCATGTGAACTGTGTGAGCATGGCACAGTTAACATTGCTGATGTGAGAGATCACTTTAGGGATTGAGCTAAATCAGAACCACTCAGACACTGACATATAAACTTGTTGTGCAATCTAATGATCCCAGTTTTGTCCCAATAAAGTCATGGTTTTATGTGAGAAAATGTGTAATTAATTGCCCTCACAAAAATTTTTAAGAGTTGGGATTTCTATTTGTTCAAAGCTATGTGTTAAATTATCTTTCTTTTTATGTGTTTTGGAGGGATTTCTAATCAGTTCAGTTTTTTTGGTCATGCATAACATTAGATTTAATGAATGCCATGGTGTTTAAAGAATTCCACAAATGTAATTCTTATCTAATTTTGATTTACTTTTTTTTAACCTTTCTGATCCAGCTGCATGACCCCAAAATAAGAACCAGTCCTTCCTTCATCATAGCCAATAACTATAATTGATACAATTAGCACAAAAACAAAAAGAACACCACCTAGCCATAAAACAGCAGAAGTCACATTTTGTCCAAGCTGGTGGAAAGAGACACTGTTGGTAAACAATTGCAACTCATCGCCAGCTGCTCCAGCTCAGCACGCCGCTCTCTGCTTCAATGATCTGCTCACTTTACACCATCAGTGTCCCACAATAATCTGAATCATTTCATTTAACAGGTACAGTGTGTGTCTGTACAGTGATCCACAGATTTAACCTGACACCCCCAATCAAAAGAGGGACAAGTGCAAACAAACTGATCAGCACATTAATGTCTTGCTCTACAAACATCATCCAAATGCACAAAACATCACGTTAATAAGAATAACACTGCTAAAACATGTATAAGTCAGCAGGAAAATGTGTCATTTTAATTCCTGAAAAGCATCTATTTTGGGAGGTTCAAGATGTTTAAAGGGACAGAACGAGAGCCAGAGCGAGAACGATGAGGACTTGAATGGGTGGTACTCCACAAAGGAAGGAAATGGTGGGAATAGGAGGGCTGACTACTGTTTGCACGACTTGCCGTCTGCCACTGAATCATTTCAGAGTCCTTCAATCTGTTCCCTGCCCCCAGAAAGACATGATGACCTCCGTTTCCTGAGTACACATGACTGACCGGGGTTAGGGTTGAGACAGAAATGGAAAAATAGGGCCCAGACTGCTGCACGGGGGATATCGAGTTGTTTTCTCTCTTGCCACCTTTAATTGTGTGTGCGTTTGTATATCTGGCTTTCTGTGTGTGGTCATGCCTATGTTTGTGTGTATCTAGAAGCGGCCAGGCGTGGCATTAAAGGGGGCCAGAAGCAAGTGGACCAGCCAGCCGAAGAGCCACACATCACTTTGGGCAACAGCTGAGGCCACTTTTAAATGACCGGGCCAGTACCCTGGCACCAGGGAGTGGCAAATCACTGTCACTGTATCGTGTCCCCTCAGGCATGCCCTGGCGATGATTCGCAGACTGAATCAATCGGTCTGGTCTGGCCTGGTTTCCACCATAACACCACACAGGACATCGAGGAGGCATCCGTCAGATGTATGTCCCTCGCATTTGCCCCAAAACAACATTTGTGATTGTTTTTCAAATGTTCTTGCCAGGGGAGATGGTAAGCCAAATGGAGTGGAGTTTCAATTAAATGAAGAGAGCCGTAAACACTAGTCACGCTGTGGAGAGGGGCCGCTGACTGAAAGCTTGCTAGGAGGGGTTTGATGTAGTGGTCTGAGTGCCCCAACTCCATTAATCCTGGTCTCTCTTTATGGGGGACAGCTACTGAGAACACAATAGGTATGTGGGAAGATGTCTTTATAAATGGCTGTGAGTTTGTGCTGACCCACAAGCAGCTTTAAACGAACGGTTTGTAAGAGTTAGGAAGATGAAGCTGAAACTTCTCCTGGTTAGAATTTCTCCAGTGTTCGCTGTTAAGGAGGTTTTTACTGGGAGCCAAAATATCCTCAGACGCCTCTAACACATAAACAAGGTAAAAAAAAAAAAAAAAAAAAACATGTTACAAATAAGTGTTTCTCCTACACTGCGGGGCACGTCGCAGACTGGCTGCATGCCACGTCTAGTAATGTGTGTGTGCTCACCTTTTTTCTCTCATAAACTAATGTGTGCTCACCATATTTCTTATCTAGACATTAAGGAGGTTTTTACCGTGAGCCAAATTATCTGCAGAGGTCTCCTCCTTTTCAGAATAAAGCTGCTTCACGTTACAAACCAGTGTTTCGCCAGTGCTGTTTGGCAAATCAGAGATGGGCCGCAAGCCCAGCACCTGCTAACTGGTGCTCACATTTCTTCCTGATAACTTAGGATCTGAACGTTCAGGAGCTTTTTTTTTACTAGGAACCGAATTATCCCCAGTGGAATCCAATGATATGAAATAATAAAAATACTAAATAAAGCAGTTTCATGTTAGAAATTGCCAGTGTTTGAGGCTACCTTAAGCTCACCAACTGTGGCCCTTTGCTGTGTGTCATCCCCTATCTGTCTCCAACCTTTCCCATCTGTCTTTGGCTGTACTATCAGTGAAGGCATAAAAACCAAAAACATAAAAATTCAAAAAAAATCTGTGTTTTCATGCCATTGTCGCTGAGAGGCTGCTAACTACGGTTGCTGACACAAAAACATGAATGGCCCTATCTAGAACCAGTGTTTGGTTTGTCCATTTGAGGCTATTGTAGAAACATGGTAACATGGTAAAACACGTACTCCGTGGAAGTTACCCATTCCATCTGTGGGTATAAACATCTTATTCTAAGATAACGAAAACACACTAAATAAAACATACTTATTATATCACATCCCATTTCTGAAAACATATCGCCCTAAATCTTGTATGCTGGACCTTAAAGCCGAGATCTTCCCTTTCCTATGTCATGAAGACATCTGTGTTGTGCAAACTGCAGGACAGAAGCTTAACCTCCTCACGGGCAATCACTCAGAGCGAACCGCAACACTTTGTCCCTGAATCTAGAAATGACCTCTGCTGGGAAACTTTGAGTAAACCTCGGAGCCAAAAAGCTACTCATGGAAACCATGTTTACTTTTTCCCCTTGACATCACTGCATTACACACACACAGCAGCAGCAGCAGCGGAGAGAGAACACACAAGCACAAGTGGAAACACACTTGCATAAACCCAAACCTGCCTTACACCCACAAATGTAAACATAATAGACACTCTGAAAAACACAAAACTTATGAAAACACACACATGTGAGACAGATGACTTCAGCATCACAGGGCCCCGAAGCCAAAATGTCTCCATTACTAACTTTGCTGTTCTTGAGAGAAGTTAAGAGCCATTAGAAGAGTTGTAGCAAGGTGAAGAAATCAGGCCAAATACTACACAGTGAGTACTCTACCAAAGCACAGCACTGAGCTGAGGAAACGCAGACAATGTTACATATTCACCAGGCCTCAGTAAAGTGCTGTTAATACATGATCTATTCATCCTACTTATGGCTGACTCACAACAAAAAAAGCCAGCATTAGCACATTTATAGAGTCTTGGAGGAAGACTGCTGATCTAAGATTGCAGTTTATGCCCCCAGGCTGATGCCTATAGTCATATATAACAGCAAACTAATCCAGCTCTGTGCCTACTAACCAAAAACTGACAGCTGATCAATCTTAGATAAGTATTCGTTCTGTGATTTGGTGAGTTTTGTGCAACCTGAGCCCAAAGGCTCTGTGTAGATTGGTAGATCGAGACTGGCACAATCTTCGGTTAAAGTCCCATGTGTCAACATTCACTTTACAACCAATCACAGTAAATGTCAAGCTAATACCCTGTTATGGTCAACAAGCAGAGGTTTCAACCACAAACTGACAGGCCATTTCCCCCAAGAAGAAAAGCTTAGACTGTGTCACATCAGGCACGCTCTCTCTGTCAAGTTAAACAGGTCTGGTTGTCTCAGTATGAGCGCGTTAGCATGCAGAGCACAGACTCGAAAACAGACAGGCAGCAGAGCACAATTCCTGCAGAGCCGCTGACTCATAAGAGGAAAACCAAATATCAAAAGATGAGGTTATCAATAGTTTAACGGTGAGTTTAAGGCGAGTCTGTGACAAACATCATGCCCGGATGCTGGTATTGGCCTCGGCAATCACTCGGCTTTTCCTGTGCATCAACAACACCGTCATTTCTGATTTATCCACATCAGCGCAAGTGAGAGTCTATGGTTGTGATTTCTAAACACAGTTATTACTGCTGACATTGATGGACTGCTACCCCCTCCCTGCTCATAACTGTAAAAATGCTTTCAATTTAACCACCAATCCAAAGTGCAGTTTAATTATCAAAGAAGTGATCACTGAAAGAACCAACCCAATAAAGTATCTGAACAGGGCTGAGTAATAACTTTTCCCTACTTTGTTTAAGTACAACGAACAAGACACAACAATGAACAAGACTTCTCCTTAAACGAGCCTTTGTTACACACAATAACGAGACTGGATCAGCGAAAGGTAAAGAAAAACATTTAATTTCTTTGTTGGGTCCTTTCCATAATAATGAGCAGTTATACTGCAGCCTTTTTGCTGCTGCCAGTCACAAAATAGGGTCCAGGTTGTAAAAAAAAACCAGAGGTTTGCCTTTATAAACAGACTTGAAAAGAATCAAAAATGATGCTCACATCCCATTTTATTTCACTTGTGACTACATGTTGGTCTATTAACCAGTTCTCTACAACTTCCAGTCAGTATAAACGTACTTTTAATGGTTACTTTCCTGTTATATATTTAAGTGTTTCTTTAATAGGGAGAAGTCATAGGCTCCTGTTTGGCCCACTCTGCTTATCCTCCTCCCTGTAGCCCTCTCATCCTTCTCCTCTTCCCTTCAGTTAAGGCGACCCAGAGGAGATGTCTGCCCTGCAGCTGCCAAATGACTTTGCCTCTTTAAAGAAGCTATGATTATAGGGCAGTGACTCGCAGTGGTGTAACTTGCCCGACACGGCCGCAGGCAAATGCTCAGTTAATATCAACATTTATCGATTAAACGGGGGCGACTGTTACGTGATCACCAAGCTGCACACACACATTCACATATAGGCATCAAAGAAAAACTACAAAGGAGGAAAAACGATGCAGTGATCAGAGCCAATTAATGCGTTCCCAAAATGAGTTTCGAAGCCAATCCAGGAGGAATTAAACTGCTTGGGGATCATTTTTATATCCAATGTGTGGTGCTAATGCGTAGAGGGAGAGTTAAATTGGGCTGTCGGAGGTGGTTTGCAGACCCTTTACAATATGCTTTTATGCAGTGGCTATCCTGGCAACCGCTGTTATTGCCATACCATAATTACTATCACCCATCTGGGTAAACAGAGATGCTCTGTGCACAGAGACACATTTTACAGCAGCAGTGGGTTATCCACAGTGAAACTACATATGATGAAAATGAGCCTGTCCCTGTATACTGATGGAAACCGGGGGATCAATTAATCTAGAGCCATGCATCGATTCAATGATCAGTTGAATGATGCAATTTGATTGATGCCAAGTGAAAACTTCGATCCATATCATCATCTTTAGGATATGCCTTTATTATGAAATTCTGTGTCACCTTCAACTGCTCCAGGCAGATAATAGCCAGAAGCCAAGAGAAAGATGATGAGAATATTGCTGTTTACACAGGATAAAATCAGCAGTGCAGAGATATTTTTGATTTTGGAGAAAATAACAGACAGACCGCATGTCATATGCGCATATGCCTGGCAGCTCACTCCGCTAACTTCTAGCAGCAACATTGGCTGCTCTGTTTCAACAATGTTGGGCTGAGAAAATGTGCATGCAGGTTGAAATTCAACCGTGCTACTCGGTAGGGAAATGCAGTGAGCCGAAATTTATACTTCTGTTAAATTATATTGTTGTTAATCACTGTTTTATAGCTGTTGGAAGAAGTTTGCCTTCAGGGCTTTAAGCCATATAGTCCTAAGGTTTTAGGAAAAAGATCATGTTGGTTGAAATGAAAACACCTCTTTCAGAAAGAGCCTTCTGACAGAAAAACCCAGAAGGTTAACTTCTCCTCTGTGCTGTTTGATGTGTTTGGAGTCAATTTAAAGTGAACTTTACAGCACCTAACTGGTTACAATTATTAACATTATCTATGTTATACATTTTTATTTACGGCTAAAGGAAAAAAGAAAGGGGTGGCTGCTTTGTCTGATGATCATATGATCATGGTAAATGATTATATGATGTTTTAGGGCTGGGCGATTTGTTTAAATGAATTGCCCATTTTCATTAGAAAAAATATCCCAGCTTTAATAGTTGAGCATCTTTACAGTACAAACCTTGTCAGTGAACCATGAGGACAAGAACTAAAACAAACAAACAAACAAAAAAACACAAAACAAAATAATCGTTAATTCATCGTAATCAAGGTAAAATGTTCAATTAATCGTGATATTGAATTTAGGTCATATTGCCCAGTCATATGTCAAATTAAAATTGTATCGTGGTAAACTCTGTGATAACAGCAAATATCACATTGTTGTCCAAAGAATCAATTTAATATTGTATTATGATGAAACTGGTGATTTATACCCCAAATGGAAACAGAGCTAAGAAAAGATCATCCAAAAAGAAAGACCAAAAATACTGATTTTCAAATCAAGATTAATCAGCAAAATTTGTAGTCCCATGTTGCTAGCCAAACAAATTGTGTCCATAAACCATTAAAGTTTAAGTTTTATTTATGGGGCCAGGAAAATCGTCAGGCTATCTGAGTGTATAAGAGGCGAGGGGAAGCCCTGCAGTGAGGAATGGTGTCAGATTGTGTGTTCACAGTGTTCACTGAGTGATGAAGGCCTGTCACTCTTCACTGCTCTCCCAATCAACATCTACAGATCGCTGCGGGGGGAATGTATTCTGCTGGGACTTTAAACGCTGGCACTGCTGGCTTCTGACATTCACACACACTTTTGACACTTTGCGATGCATCACGTATACACTCGAGAACACCCGTGTCACTTTGATACGCCCAAACACGGGCGCACGGGAGACTGAAGGGGCAACACACACGCGCGACAAAGGAAGCTGAAGGCAGAAGGAGTAAAGACAGAGACGTACAAAGAGGAGACAGTGTGAGGAGGGTTTAAAAAAAGAGTGAGTGAAATACTAAAAGGGAATAACAGAATGAGATGAGTGAAAATGACGCAGAGTGAGACAGAAAACAGATTACATGGAAAAATACTCTCAAGAATCAATATCACACAGAGAGGACACTCCATGGTTCCAACTGCTGAGTCAGTGTGTTGTCAATAATACAGCTTTTTATCCAAACAACGCCATTGGTAAATGGTAACACAGTGCCCATTGGTCAGCAGCTCCTACTGTGTGTGTGCGTGTGTGAATGTGTGTGTGTCAGTAGCTGTGTTTGTCCAGCAGCAGGAGTGATGAGAGGATGGAGTGGAAAAGGAACTTCCTGCTGAGTGAACAGACATGCAATCTCTACACTGCAGCTCTGATCAGGCCAACACACAGACGCACACACGCACGCACACATGCACACACTACAGGACAGGTGAATCGATCTTAAAACATGCTGAATTTGACAAAATAAGAATAAAAACAGACTTGTGTGGCTGCACCATTTTCAGTCTCTCTTCAAAGGGGAAAAAGGAAACTGACTCAAACTGGAATCCGCATGATGCAAAGTGGGTTGAACTGACGTCAGAAATCTTCCCGCCAAACTGGTCTTGTGAGCATGAATGTAAATAGCGCTGCTGTAGTATTCAGTGCAGCTGCTGAGCCGCTCGCTGATTTCAGGAATGCTTTCCACGTACCTGAGCGCCGCTCTTTGTATCCTGTTTGGGCCGTTTGTCTATCTGAGGATGACTGTAGAATACCAAGTCACACAGCAGATTAAGCTACTGCTACCTGGCTATTTATTGTGCCCAGCAGATTTGTAGTGCAGCTCAGGCAGGGCTGGAACAGCTACTAAACCTATGGGAAGTCTTAATGACTGAAATTGTGTTAGCCGTGTGGTTAAATTAGATTAGTGAACACAGCACTGCCTGTGGGAGTAAAGGGAACATTTCAAAAGGTATAGAAAAACCCTTTCTCTACTAGAAATAGTTCTGTGGTGTGTAAAACTAGCCTGGAAACACCTGTGAACGTGTGAGGCTGGACAACAAATTCATTGGGGCTGGGTAATGCTTCATAAATTATGATACCAGAACCCTTTCTGTGATCTTGAAAGTGATATAGATACCAATGGAGTTCTTATTTTGATACACTTTTGATTTGATACCTATCACAGGCTTTCCCAAACATATATATATATACACAGACATATACAGATACACACACACACACACACACACACACACACACACACACATATACAATATTTATAGAGCATCATGCTCAGTGAAAGTGAAACATAACTGTGTTTTGCGCTGGGTATAAAAGTTCTCTTCTGCAGGAGTTGTTCTACTCATCAATCTGATCAGCTTTGACTGGATCAACAGATCAATTATTCACCCTACTCCTCAACCTGCTGCTGAGGAAAAAAAAGAACTGATGGAGAGGCCTGCCAGCGGCGTTCATGGACATGCAAAAATGTCAGAATTTTGAGAGGGAACACAGATGCCAATGGAGTACTGTATGTGACAGCTTTTTTTTACTTCGTTTGATACGCATCATGTGAATGGAATATTACATCGCGTAAAATGCCACAAGCACGTAGTATAGACATACTATTGAATGTTTTGCATTGCCCAACTCTGTCAAACACACCGCACGTGACTTCACTACACCAAAGTACCGATCTGATACCACTGCATTAAAAAAAATACATTTAAAGTTGCTGTATACTAAAGCTGTATGGATGGGGAATTATCCCTGTCTATGTCAAATGCTGTAGCTCAAGTCAAACCCTTTGCAAAACATGAACAAATGCAGAAAAAGAATGCCACTGAAATTTGCCATATTTTTCACAATTTGCTAACAGCTATCATTAAGCCATTTGCCAGCAATCACATTTTTTTTGCCACTTTACACAAGTAATTGTCAGCGGCAGCACAGCTCAATTTTAAGTATAGGCAAGCATTTAAGAGTGGCTAAGAAGAATTTATCCTGGTGTGAAACTACTTTAAAGCTAGTAATACACTTTGTGGTATTGCTGCATAGCCTCGCATATTCCCAGATACACAATTCAGCATTTCAGTACCAAGGTATTTCTAATACTGGTTTCAGATCAAGTCTAAACAAAATCATACAAATTGTCACTTTTTTCTAGCTTTAGGTACAAAAAGTAATAAATACAGGTAGAGTCTGACTGGAGACGTTTCAATACTACATGGTACTGGGTTTTTATACCAAGAATGAGATTATATCACTTCAAAAACACCATGATTCTAACCTCACAGAAACGAATGTTTATGTAAGCAACGCTCTCTAAATGGCAAGCAACTTATTCCATGGTGTGCTTTTTATTTCAGTGCCAGGAATGATTCAGCAGTCATGGTAGACGCCTTCTTTTTCCAAAAATGTTGGATGACTCTTTTGTAAAAGAGTCCAAAAGTAGAAGGGTGTAATATGAACACAAGAAGTGATTTCACCATGTCCATTCACACGGCCAAAGAGCCAGCAGCCAATCAAGCTCCCTCTCTCTCCGCAGCCAAAGATGGAGCTCGGGCAGGCAGTGAAATCATTTTACATTTTAGGGCTTAGGTGACCTTTAATGAGCTAGCATGTAAGGCAGTATCATTTAATTGTGCTTGAGGTAGTGGAGGGTTATGAGTATGCAGGTTTTTATTCCCACAAAGTGTCAAACCAGACGATGTCACTGACCACCACACCTTAGAGCAAGAACAGAAACTAATCAGTGAGTTCAGGAGAACAGATTACACAACAAGTAGTTCAGACCTTGGTCGATGAGACATTTAGGTTTTGCTCAAATCAGCATGACAGCACACCTTAATCATCACTAAAAATATTACTCTGCCATTTCTTAACCATTGCACTTGCAGAAATTCTGCATTCGCGGCAACATTTATCAGACGGGGACAAGGAGCTTTTCAGAGCAGCATAAATGGATATAATTTTCACAATGTCGAAGAGTTGAAAGCAGACTTGAGGATATACAGCTGACATTATGAAAAATAACAGTGAAATAACTAATTGTGTAAACTATAAACTGACACAAAGATGACAATAGCCAGCATAAACTATGTTCTGACCAGACATGTTAAAAACACTGACAAAAGGTGACATTTGCATTTTGCAAAATGAAACAGAGAACTTAATAATTAAACTTTAAAAACTTAATTTAAACTAAAAACTACCCAGTGAAGATCTAGGCATGACGGGAAAGTGATTATGACCACAGTGAAAAAGTTGTTTTTGAAATCACCATTAAATATGGATTTAAGTATAACTTTTCATTAACATCATGTCGTGAATTTTAGAAAAGAATACATCTTGTTTTTTTTTTTTAATTCATTTAGACTTTGGACTTTACCATGCTTAGAAATGTTTGGCATCCTCCATCGGCTGTGCCTGTGACACTTAGCTACTCGCTTACAGGTACGTTAGATAAGTTTAAAATACAGTCAAGTTTGTGGATATAGTAGCTAAATGTGCATATGTAAAAAAAAAAAAAAATTCAGCAGATATCCCAGTCATGACAAGACTGAGCAAGCTAAGTATTTTTAAGCTAGCATGTCTGCTGGTAGGTTGTTACTTAGTTTCAACAGTAAACTAGGTTTCATTACACATAAGATTCTACTGAGGTGACTGGTTGTTTTCCAGTTTCCACTTCAGTGATGCTTACAGACCTCAGTGCAAAACCTCTGTCCTGACCACATCACTGTTGTGCCACAAATGACGGTAAAGCACATTCTCTCATGTAATATTGCTTAAATGGCACATGGCCAAGGTTTAGGTGTCTTACTCAAGGAAGCTTTGCCAAGTCACATGGCTGCAGGACACAGGATGGCTCCAGGGCTTCAACTTCTAACCTTTGCATTATCTATTGATTTTAAGGAAACTGATTTTGAATTCTAACTTAATTTTACAAGTAGAAAGGTTTTTTTAAAGGGCAAGAAAAGGACAGCCACACTCTGTCATGTCTTATGAGAAAAGCAGGTTTAATAAAGCCAACAGACGTCAAGCCTTTCCCTCCTTGGCCCAATACGGGGTCTGGGCAGGCAGGCAGGAAGACAGACGAACAGGCAAAGACTGCAGAGCATCAGAGAATGGAAAATTACCAGGGCTCTACAGTCAGCTGGGCACCTTTGATCAGCCAGATCCCAGGCGCCAATTACTGTGGGATAATCGGCAGTCCTCAGAGGCCTGACGAGCTACAGGCACTGTGGGCACAACGGGTCAGTGACCAGCAGGCATAGGCCTGGTCAACACGGCTCACAGAGCCAAAAGCCGCCGGTGCCCCTCGCTGAAATGCTGCATGAAGGCGGCCAAACGGACAAGCAGCACAGCGAGGCAATTGTTCCCCCCCTGTCGACTCAGCACAGTGGCACTCTCACAAGCCAGACATCCCTCTCCGCAGACCGCTTGGTAGTGGAGGAATGGTGCAATGGTGGGCAGTGTGTAAACCTGCTACTGCACATGTCTCGGATGGTTTGCGCACTTTCCCCTCCTCTCTCTGCAATGAAACATACGTAGAGCAAATGTGCACACACATGCTGCTCACACACCTGTCCCTGTAATTCTGTGGTAAACAAAAAAGCTGCAGCACTCAAGGCAGTACTTGCTGCACGGTGATGCAACACACAGGAAACACGTTCCGCACCGCCCCTCTCTACTGATAACCCCTTCCTGCCCGGGGAAAAAGGCTTAACTACCTGTCCAAACTTACTTCACATTATCTGAAAGAATGTTGTCTGACAAAGCAAACTAAATCTAACTGCGTGACCTCTCCAACAACACATTTTTTCCCTCTCACTTATCTCTCACTCACAGTCTGCTGTGTCACACAAAGGCAAGCTGGCAGCAGTGATTAATAAACAAAAACTTTGCCTCTCTACTTTAGGCAGAACACGATATTCAGCTCATTAATAATTGACATCCTTCTTGCGCTGGGGAACGCTCATCATCGATTAGGCTACAACCTTCCACCCTCCCTTCACTATCAACAATACAGTGATCTCAAGCGCTTCTTCCGCAACATTTTCTCTTTCGTCACTGCTGCAATAATAAAATAACTCATCACTGAATCTTTTGCCTGCTCATACCGTGCCGTTATCTAACAGAAACACAGTAGCCAGTGGACTTTGGATCAGAGACACTGCAGTTACACAACAGCCAGTGCCGGTCCAAGTTAGACCCATATGTGCCGGCATACAGCTTTCTCGTACACCAGGAGTCAGCAGAAGAGTCTGATCTCAAAGAGAAACTACATATCTTACACCGTGGGGATGGAGCTTGTTAATGAGGTTTTTTTTTATTATATTAAAGATGGATAGCAATTGAATTTTTTGGGGTCTTAGTTCCAAAATGGTGTTTCTTTTGATGCCTTATTAAGTGAACAGATGTCTCTGCAAAATGAATCATTCAATTAAGCCAAACATCTCAAATGCACCACGGTGAAATACGCTCCTTGCCTGAATGTAATACAGCAGTAAACTGACAAAACTATGATTTAAGGCATCTCATAAATATAATAAATTCTGGCAAAAAATTCTGACCAACAACTTTCATTAATTGCTAGTTTCTGATGAAAAACTACAGCCGTTTTTCTGTTTGTGCAATATAAGTATTGAGATTCAGAACCAAACTCCTGATTCTAATTTCCAGAGTGTAGCTTCATAATCAATTCGGATCTTTAACAGTTGGATGCCACGCAAAAATGATGTTGAAGCAGTTAACATACATTTCACCAACTTGCATTTGTGAAAAACAAAACATTGAAGCCAATCTACTTTGTTGTTACACTTCTACACTTTACTTTTCACCTGCCTTGATCCAACATAGTATGTCACTGCTTGGTGCTTATAGGGTTACTGACAGAATTACATTGGTACTACCGAGTACCAATTCACTTTAAATCCATCAGTGCCAAATTACCTGAGAGAGCATCTGAGTGAGACCACCAGGTTTAAACAAGAGGTGGAAGTGCTGTGAGGCTCTGCAAAGCCTGGCAGCCAGTCATTTACCTCCAGAGAGCCACCAGATTCATCTTCAGACATGAGACGAAAGCAACCCAAAAACTAAAAGCTAGCCATGGAGCTCTATTACTGCTCCATCAGCTTCCCATGGAGCCAAAACTATCACTGCAGCATTGATTTGCTGCGACAGCTTCAGTGTCTCTTCTTTATTCTTTTTTACATCATTTTAGTAATAGCATAGTATCACTGAGTGCAGTCACGTGGACATGAATAACCAATTTATGATTGGGTTTTTGGAGTATCCAGTTGATTTGTTTGAGCATGTTAACACCATATTCTGTTTATGAGAAACCCAAATATGCTAGCTGGAGTACTGAAATTCAATTAATATTATTTATAAAGCCCATTATCACAAATCACTCTTTTCCTCTCAGGACTTTACAGCATACATCATCCCTCTGTCTATAGACCAGAAAGAAAGAAACCAGAATGTGTATACAGTGAATATGAATAACCCGATTTCTCTCTCCTCATATATGATATCCCTGATATGATCATAAGCCTTATACACGGGTTATTCATATCCATGTACCAGCACTCATGCTAGACTAGCAGACACATGCACACATACACAAAAGAAAATTAGCTCTATGAGTGATTAAAAAAAAGCACAGGAGCAGAATTGCTATGAGATCACCTGCAGCTTGTTAAAAAAACAGATTTTTGTTATGACAAAAGAAAATAAATTGCATAAGGTACCGTGAAATAAGGTACCGAGGGGTACCAGTATTGAATTCCATGTACCAGAGCCAGGACCAGTATGGGTTCGAATGTGAACGGTACACGTCTACACTACTGGTGCCAGTGAATTCTTAAACACATCCTCTTAAACAGAGCAGAGATGACTTGTGAGTTTGAGGAAAATTCATGTCAAACATAGTGAGAAAAGAGGGAGCTTCCAAATACACACAGGGAAAACAACAACAACAAAAGATTAGATGCTCTCTTCTTACAAAAAGTACAAATAATTAAGGATTCTGATTTGTATGAAAGCACACACACAGTGTCTTTCAAGCTTAGACAGCATGCTGCCTGAGGATGAGCTTGAAATGTGCACCTATCTGCATGTTTTGGCACAGACGCTCTATGTGTTTGTTTATGTATGGGCATCAAAATCTTTCATAAACAGATTCATATTTTGCAAGCAGGAAGTTTTGTATTTTTGACATGGAAACCAACTCTGAACATTTTGTTGGGTCATATGGTTAATATCGCTGCATCACCCTGCAACTGTTGTGGTGGTTACCAGGGAACCAGTGCCACGGCAACGTTGTTGGACATCCAGAGCGACAACAGTGGGTGGGGCTAAGAAAGGTGAGGGGGAAGCAACATGTCTGCTCAGCCCAGTCGATGGAAACTGTGCACGATATGTCACTGTCACCACTCATCCGCACTATGGACAGGGAGTCATTAGACATAAACACACACACACACACGTCACTTAGTTCTGAGACAGGGAGTTATTACACCAACAACACACTGAGAGGTTCACATTAGTGCATCCAGGGGAACTGAGGAGTGACTGACATGGTTTAATACAGCCAAAAACAAAATCTGACTTTATGTCACCAACATCCAGGGCAACTTTTTTTAAATCAATATTGAGATCGAGACTATTTGGCAAATTATTAATTGTTTTATGGGACAAAATAAATGTTTTGTGACTTCCACATTTAAATAAACAGACCACTGCTTTCTTATTCACATTTTGCTACTTTCCTGCTAATTAACAAATCTTTGCAACAAAGTAAAACTTAAACAAAGTATTTCTTCACCTGAATTCAGTGCATCTCCTATTGATATATATCTACAAATGATTTACTTATTTGGTTTTTTGAGTGTTTTTTTTTCAGCGGTCACAGTACTATGATATCTATCGGCATCACTGTCATGGATGACACTGGACAAGCACAGGGATTCAGTGAGGTTACATCAGCAACATTATCAATCTAAATTTCTCAATTTAATAGTAAATATTGGTGATAAATATAGTATTATTTGACCTGTAAAGCCAGATGGAAAAGGACTTAAAGAAAAAGAAGGGGTGGGAAACATTTTACTCACAAGCCGAACTCTCCAAATCTAAAACTGAAACCACTGCCAGACAAAGACAAACAAAAAACTTAACTTGTGATGAGGCTGCTGTAGAGCTGAGCATGCAGTGACCTCAAGTTTATCACAAAGCACAAGTGTTTTGATAAACCAATCACTACCAGAAAATGACATGTTATTTGTACTTTAGCCGAACTCTCCAAAATCTAAAACTGAAATCACTGCCAGTGGCACTTAAGAAAAGAAAATGGAGAGAAAAGATGAGACAAAAGAGAGCAGAATGACTTGATTCCCTAGTTTTAACATAATTAAATGTATGTGTGACATATTGGCAAGGTTTTGGGTCCATCTTATTGTACTGTTTTATAAACAGAAATGTCGTCTTGAGGTGTCAAACACCCCTCAGCCAGAAGGCTTACACGTCTCACTAACACAGTGGCTGGCACTTGTAGCAGGTACGAAGTTCCCACCCTGAGAGATACACCACCGGTCAGTCCGTCCTGGGTCACTCGTAATTAAAGCAGAGATCAGAGGGCTGAATAAAGCATGAGCTGTTCCAGCACAGGAGGCTCAGGTATCACTCTGTATAGGGGCCCAGAGACACAAAAGGAGTCCCTTAGTCCCCATACCGTACTGAGGGAGGAGTGAAACTGACGCAAACCCGAAAGGCAGCTCCTTGCATACAGTGATGCACCCCCAACCCTCCCAGCCTTAATCCACCACGGTTAAAACAGCCAGGGCAAAATGAGGCGCTCAATGCCCCTTGGACCCAATTAAGAGCTAAAGATATTGTCCCAAATGGGGCCATTTAAAGAACAGCGTTCAAAGCAGTAAGACATCATACAACACCCACTGTTGTTTTTCATTCTTAAAACGAGTGCTGACACAGACAAATACTGCAACTAAGAAACAGCCCACAGATACAAATACTGCACAGTCTGAATAAAACAGTGAGAATAAATGCACTGTAATGTGCCCATTCTTCACTGACAGCAGAAGCATGACTTTAACATTAACACAGTTTCTGTAGCAATGCAAACTCTTGCCAGCGAAGCCCATTAAGATTTTTTACAGGTTTTACTAATGTGAATCTGCAATAAAAATACCTCAGACAAAGAATGTAAAGTGCTAAAAAGTAGAGGGAGTGTGTCTGTGGTGTGACTGCTGGTCTATATTATTGAGAGTAGTTTCTTAATATCTTCTAAAGGACTGTCATCTAACATATAATCTAGGTTTGAGTCATACTAACCACACACTATGTTAACTGGGATTTGCAACCAGCTCTGCAACATAACAATGTGAGAAGTATGTGTTAATGCACTATGCTAAACACCCCTCCATCTTGCAAGATCCCAGATCTGCTCATTTGCCAACAAAAATCTGCAGGATGATCAAAAAACATAATTCTGTGGATTTTCGTTTGCTCCTGAGCTGTTGCTTTAACTACAGATTGTACTTCCTCATTTTTTGTACAATTGCAGTCATCACAGACACAAAGTGTATAAAAGCGGACCAAGATCAAACTCAGATCAAACTGTAAAAATAGGCAGCAGTGATCAAATATGGACCAATATTCTGTAACTGTGTTGCCTATTTTCTCCTTAAAATGTTTTCAAAAACATATCTTGGCTTACTGTTGTGAACTGTGACACAAGATTTTTTTGTTACCAGCCGGCCCACAACATTGTTTTCAGACTGATTACTTGCATTATTTTATCTACAAGCAGGAGCAATGAATATAAACATGTCCAGTTTCATAACTTTATAACCTAAATAATAGAAAAGATGCCCTTTAGTCTTCATCTTGTGTTATCTGGGTTTGTGTACAATCACTTTTTGAAACAGACGTTCCATTATGTGAAAAGGTCAAGATCAACAACAAACATTTCTCTCCATGGTAGAGGATAACACAGCTTACCAACAAACACATCAAACACACGAGTTCAATCCAACTCTGCGGTTCCACAAACCTATTTTAGGCTACTTATGTTGAAATGGGGTCAGCTGCACATTTGAGATCCCGACTCTAAAACCTCCCCTGTGGTTGAATCTTCTCAGAGTGTCTCTGTTGGATCTGGTCCCAATCACCTCAGAATATGGAGCTCTAACAAGTACGGACAGTGTGCCTTCATTTCTAATGATGCAAAGGTACAGATTCCTACATGGAGCTGGTGTTAAGGATGCTCACATTTGTCCTCCGAAGGGCATAACTTTAATTGTTCACCCAATGTCTCTGCACTTGGCCACAGTAGAAAAGTTAATTTTGGTGTATTTTTGTGAACAACAAATCTTGAGTCATGCTGTGCACCAGAGCGTACAAGTTAAAACCTCCAGACTGCAAGCAGCTACTTCACTGAGCAGTGTTTTGGTTACTTATCATCCCAAAAGGTTATAGTTTTTGGCAGAGCAGAGTGTCAAAACAAATCCCACTCTAGTTCCTGTAACTTGTCTGCATTCTTTGTCTTAATCTCTGACATTCACACCATCAAGAAAACACAAATCTGGAGTTCTTTCTCACTCGTAATGAACAATAACACACTTGGACCAGAACCAGATTTTGAGGCATTAGGGCGCACCTGAGTAATGAGTCTTCATTCTCCAAACCAAAAATGAATAATGAGTAACCAAAATGAATAAGCAAACATTTGACAATTTTGTTAAATCTCTCCAAATATGCTTGATGTGCCCACACCTCTGGCGAGCTGTGATGTTGTGATGATGCTAAAAACATAGGTTATGGATGACAACAGCAGCCAGCACATTCAATGGCCCGCATCAAAACTGCAGCCAAACGTAGTGGTGGAGTAGTAGAGTAGTTCTGAGTATTTCTGGTTTATGCTACTTAATACATCTACTTCACGACATTGTATTTTACATTTTACTCCACTACATGTGGTTAAAAGCTTTAGTTACTTCAAATTACAATATTTCCCTCTTTCCAGTGAAACCATGTATCTCCAAATATAGTGATTTTGAATTATGGGGTTTTTTTTGTAGTAAACTTAAGGATGAAGTGTTCCTTTATGGGTTTACGACTTCTACTTCTTAAGCTAAATGAAGTCTTTAAAAAACGTTTTCAATTAACTAGAAAACTGATCGTCACAAATCTGAAAACAGGGCTATTTTCTGATATCATGAAAAGTTTACTTTTGAGGAATGTGTGGTTTTCACAGAACGGCCACGCCACAAACATATGATGATTTTATAAACTCTGATACATTGCTGTGGATAACATCTACAGCAGTAAAAGGCAACATATTAAAGGGACAGTTCACAAACACCAAAATTGAAAACATATTTTTTCCCCTTTTACCTGTTGTGCTATTTATCAATCTATATTATTTTGATCTGAGTTGGTGAGTGTTGGAGATATTGGACGTAGAGATGTCTGCGTTTTTTCACGTATATTGGAACCAGATGGCACTTGGCTTGCGGTGCTCAAGTCACCCAAAAAGAAAGTGCAGTTTGGTAGAGGGAAAATAGTTCCTACATGCACTTTGAGCTGCTATGTAGTTCCATTAATTGGAGAGAGCGCAGACATCTCTACGGCCAATATCGCAAACACTCTGCAACTCACACCAAATCAATCAGGACTGATATATTGTAAATAAAGTTAATATCTGTTTTTTATTTTAGAGTGAACTATTCCTTTAATGCAACAAAATATTAATCCAAAAACATCATATATAATTGTAAAACAATGAGGAACGTTGTACTGCAGAATGAGTACTTGCTTTTGATACTTTAAGTGCATTTTGCTGATAATACTTAAGTAATTTAACTTATTTATGATTTTGAACGCAAGATTTGAACTCTTAGTGTAGTATTTTTATAGTATTGCTAGTTTGACTTGAGTAAAGGATCTGAATACTTCTTCCACCACCGACCAAAAGCTCAAATGACAAATAAATACGACAGCAGGGTAGCAGTCAAGAGATGGACACAGACAAAGTGTCCTGACCTGGACAGTTTGATGTTATAAAACAAATAAACTCATATCTCATATCTCACGTTCTTGTCTTCTCATATCTATTCAGTCACCACAGGACTGAAAGCTAAGCTGATGTCGACGCTCTCTCTGCTTTCACCATCAGCATCAGGACTATCTCACTGCTATCAGGGGACAAAAGCGAAGCCCTTTGGTTGCGTCGTCATCGCGCTGCAAGTTTATCTATCCATGTTGCATCACTGCTCAGCATTCACATGTACTGCTCACAGCCAACAAAGGGCCGCTCCTCTGAGAACAGAGCGAGCTGCAGAGAGTAACGCTGCTTTCTCCCACAGAGTGAATCACAAATCTTCGGACAGAGAATTGCTCTAGCATTCTCCTCCTCTCTCAAACAGCTGACAGACTTGCACAGTGGGTTTTGGTGGCAGATAGCCAATCTTGACTCCTTCTTTCTGTGAGATGAGTTAAGCCGCGAGTTACTTTGAGAATTTGGGGGAGAAAAAAAATCACTTTTATCTCTCCGAATGGGAGAGACATCAGATTCCTTTCCAGAAGACATATCTAATTTCCAAATGGTTAGAGACCCTATGGACCATCTCACTGCAAACACAGTGCAACAGCCGAAGAAACTTGTAATTTAATCTAATAACTGATTTAGAGTTTCAGAGATTTTGCAAGAAAAAATGCCAAACATTTAATGGACTGGAGTTCTAAAATAAGTGGATTTAATGTTTTTCTTTGCTGTATATTGTAATAGATTTAATATATTTATGTCTGGACTGTTGGCGGGATAAAACAAGAAATATGAACATGTCATTTTAGCCTGTGGGACAATAAATGGGCATTTTTTTTGTACAAACCAAAACAGCTAGGGAAAATAATCTGCAAATTATGTGGCAGCATCATATCGTTACACAGATGCCAAATATTAATATTTTATCATAAATATTACTAATATAACACATACAAATTAAACTTTTGTTAACCTCCTAGAATAATATAATGGTTTGCTTTTTCAGTCTGATAGATACATATTTCAGTGATAATAAAGACTGTAGTTAGATGAACAGACTTAACACTTGATCATATCAGATAATAAAGATGTTGACAACATTTTCTTGTCTGGACATAATTTGTAGTTAAAAGAAATGTAAAAAAAAAAAAAAAAAAAGCAATTTTGCAAAATATCTAACTGTTTAAAATTGCAAACATTTTGTGTTGTGATTAAAGTAACGGGATAATGTAGAATCATGGGGCTGCTGGTGATTCCTATCACTTAATAAAAGCCATTTTCCCCTATTTTTTGACTACTCCACTATTATGTACAAGCCAAAACAATTAGGGAAAATAACTGGCAGATTTCTCAAAAATGAAAATAATAAGTTGCATAATGATTGATCTTACATAACATACAAGCATGGCTGGTCAATATATTAATTATATGGATATCATGATATGAGACGAGATCCTGTCTTAGATTTGGTGAAAAGTAAAATGTTGTAATTTTCTGACCTAACCAGGCTCTTCTAGCTGTTTGATTATTTGCCTTTATCAGCCCATTACTGATGGCTTTGTATTAAAAATCTCACTGTGTAAGTATTTTGGGAAATTACTAAGAGTCAACCCCACAATATTGTCGCAGTATAGATATGGAGGTATTTGTTAAAAAAATACCATGATATTTGATTTTCTCCAGCCCTACATACAGGACGAAACACAAGTTGTCTGCTTCTGGTTTCAGATAATAAAACAGAGGCATGCACTAATGTTTTACATACTTTATGCTGCCACATAATCCGGTTTGTGTTATTCAAGTCACAAACCTCATCACCACCCCATTAACAAAACAGTAATGACTCAACAATTATGGCTAATGAGGGCATCCAAACGTGGTTACTGCCCAATGAGAGGCATGTTTCAGTCCAATGGGCGAGCTGCTGTGGATATGAAACATCATTTTTGTAAAGGTCTGCATGTGTTAGTAGATGTTTATCTGATGAGGGGATGGCGGAGCAGAGTGGAAATCTCTGTCTCTGTGGTGCTAAGGAGAAAACTCCCATTCAGGCTATGATATCATGACCATGTAAGAGTGAATCTAGGGCACATTATCGCACTTGACAAAAATTCAGAGTGTCTTGAGACTGTGTGTGAGTCACAGTTTGTTTTTCTTATCTTCAGGGCAATCAACCTGTCTGCTGGCAGCTGTTTTTTTTAACCATATGTCTCAATTTTAACTGCGTTTTGACACATTTTTACAAACTTGCCAAACTTAACTACCCTGTTTATGCCTGTTTATATTAGCAACGATTATAATACACACGTGTGGCAATCTGCAAATGATATGTCGAATTATGCT
Organism: Plectropomus leopardus; assembly: GCF_008729295.1. Lineage (NCBI taxonomy): Eukaryota > Metazoa > Chordata > Actinopteri > Perciformes > Serranidae > Plectropomus > Plectropomus leopardus. Next base: position 5,180,463 of record NC_056476.1, on the reverse strand, counting down.
TTTGTTGAAATCGTCATTTTAGTCCGAGTTGGGTTCATTATTTTGCTGAGTAACGTCCATCTCTTAAAGTTAACCAGGTAAGTTGTTAGCCACTTAACTAGCTAGCAAAATAACCTCTTAGCTCACTCGTTAGCGCAGAGGCAAACATTTTAAAGATAATAAAACACACTCACAGCTTATATTGTGCTATTTCTATGTCAAGTCGGGTTAGCAAGCGAGCTAAAGCCATGTAAGTGGGTCTACGGGGAGCTACGAGCCGCGGAGCTAACCGAGCTGCGTGTGCCGCATCCGAAAGGCTAGTGCCGCTTAGCTCGGCGGGCTAACACCCGGCGCACGCTAATAAAAACACACATTTTTCCAGCCTACCTGCTGAGACCCAGAGGATGTCCCGGTAAAGCCGTCAGCCTGTGAACCACGGACCGTGCAGTGCCGAAATAATTCAAATTCCACAGAAAGTGTCGGACAGACGCTCGCAGTCCAATCGCTTCAGCCACCGCCGCTGAATGGCTGCTACTCGGAGACTCAACCAAACTTCCTCCTTAGCAACGGACCGCCCCCGCGCGACCCCATTGGCCGGCGCGTGCAGATTGGAGGTGATCGATAGACGGCAGCGCAGCCCGGATCAAACCTATCAAACTGGACTTTTTACTGCATGTTTGAAACCAGTATCACTGCGAAGGAAACATTAGCTGCTGCAAGTTTTTCAAACTTAAACAAATAAGTGTGACCCAGTGCACTGGAATAAAGGGCTCTGCTGTGACCTACTGATGTGAGTTTCAAAACAACTTATAAATGAGTTTCTTATAAGGCTGTCCCATTTTGAAAGTGGGACAAATGTCAATTGGAAGATGTCTGGATGTCTGTCGGTCCTGCCTACATTAAAAGTGCGTAGATGTAATCTCATTCAAATAAATGAAGTCAAATAATCCATATTCGCCTCTGTTAGATATTAACATGTTAAAACCCTGATCAACATCAGTTTTTTGTTTTCACAAGCATTTAAGTAAAAGATCTTAACACTATTTCCTATTCTCTTAACCCTTTGAAACCTGAGCAAATTAGCTTGACTCTTGTCAAGAACATAAGAAGGCACTGAGTAACTTTAAATGAAATAAAGTTACAAGAACATAACCTAAAATGCACAACAAAACAGAAGAAAAAAACAAAACCAAACAAGGAAGTGACCTGAAACGAAGCTCTAACATATCTATATGTTACTGTAATGTAATTAAAAAAAAAAAAAACATGATAAAGATACCCTCCTTTACACGTTTTCAAAAACAAGCAGATCAATCTACTTGTGTTTCAAACTTTTAAAGTCCTACATTCAAAAGTATAATAATAGAAATACTATCAGCTATATGTATGTCAAGTATTGTTAGAAAGTGCTCATGCTGAAAAAATGCTCCCCAATGAGTGTTCTATATACTATCACAAAAGTTTTATAGAAATTGTTATTATACACTGAAAATATCATATTTCTTTTGGGTTGAGCTAATTTTATTGGTAGTTTTAATAAATAATACATAAGTTGATCTTTGTATGTAAACATCTGAATGCACACAGGAACTTGAAGCTAAAAAGCTGAAATTAACTATTAAAAGTACAATATTGTCCACTGAGATGCATTGAAGCAGAGCTATAATGTAACATAACATTGCATTGTATTTGACACATTTCAACACTGGTGTCCAGCTCCTGTGAAGCACCTGATCCATCCTTCATTGTATTCTCTATCTGGCTGTTATGCAAATATGAGTCCAGTCAGTGAGGGATCTGTTGAAACCACAGTTTAAAGGAACACTTGGATAACACAGCAGTCTAAATGCATTTCCTCTTTTTACATGAGTTTATTGAAAGTGCTCTTCTTGCCAAGTCAAGTCTGTATTCAGAATCTGGTCTGATTTTGTGATTGTCATTTAGTCTTTTTTTCCAACCACCACCCTCTCTCCTCCCCGATGATGAAACCTCGGCCTCCTTAAAAAGGCCACAAGTTTATCAGCATTAACTCACATTCCTCACATAGCTGTGGAGCTACTAAGCTGCAGCGTGGAGGGTTACAAAACCAACGAAGAAAAAAAAACTAACAAAGTTGTCAATCCGGTTATGCTGACAGATGTCTTGCCAGTGTTTCTCTGCAGCCGCGCACACACACACACACACACACACACACACTCATATATTTTCTCTATCTTCTTTTTACAGCCACTCTCTTTTTATCCTCAACTATCTTAAATCCAATCTTCTTTATGACTCTTTTTTTTTTACAACAAGCCGTCATTCATCAACCTGTCAAGGTCAGAGTCACAAATGTCGCTGGAGAGTCTCTCAGACATCTGTGAGGATGTTCTGCCTCCTTGTGGTCATTTCATGTAAATTCAACAACAAGTTTTGTGTGACAGGCCGAATGAGCTGTTTGCACCTGGAGAAAATTAGATATACAAGGAGTGTTTAGAATTTTTATTAATATATGATATTCACATTTAATATAGTGTGTAAAAGTGCTTTGGCACCTCATTTTGTTGCTTAATATTCACATTGAACTCTGTGGGTTGCAGGCTTTTTAAAATGTATTTGTATTTGTAGTCATTATTACCATTATCTATTTATTTACAAGTAAATTCTGATGTTCAGTACATACATTGTATTTTTTTCCTTTGCCATGAAGATTCAATAAATATATTATCAAATTAAACAAAAAGACTGCTGAAGCTTTTCAGCGTTTTCCTGCCATGAGTTGAAGTGAAGGACAGGTGGAGAGTTTAAGCTGTGGAGAGCACAAAATGAAAAATCAGTAAACAAACCAGAGTTTGTGCCACATTTCATAGCAAATGATATGACTGATGAAATACATGAATATTTGACCCAAAGGTTTAGCCCCACAAAATAACCTACTGACACACCAAGCATTACAAATGCAAAGCTAAAATATTTTAAAATTGCTTTATTACAGGTTTGAAATATTTGCTAAATAAATGTCTCAGAGTGGATGCACTTTTAAAAAAGTTGTCGCCAATGTTTGTAATAAATTGGGATTTCAGGACATTTGTATTGGAAAAAATGAGACCTTTATCATAACTGTCTTTGTTTTTTAAAATTATGAAATTAGTGTTTGATACTCAGATGACGTTTTACTTTTCAAGGCACTTCTCGCTTCAACATCAGATGATCAGAATGAAACTGATTATTAGAGTTTTGCATTTTGCATCATTTTTTTTTTAAATTAACATTTTAATTATTGTTTTCAGTTTAGTTTAGTATCAGTTCCAGGGTGGTAATTATTTTGGTTGTTTTGTTTATATAATATGGTAGGTATTTATCAGGGGCAAGATTTAAAAAGTTCAAAAAAGGTATTAAAATACAAATACAACTCCTTATGAAGGCAAAAGTCTTGTAACATAACAGTCTGCATAAACTCATGCACCAGTGGCTCCTCATGCTTGTCGTGTTGGCAAATTTAACCAAATTTAGACTAAAATTTAAGACATTTCCTGAATATTTTTATTTTATTGTAGTTAATTGTACATGTACAGTATCATTTTTTGTAAAGTCAAGGTTTCAAAAAAAGTTAAATAAAATGTTTTTTCCACATTTAGTTTTTGTTTTCAGCTTAGTTGTATTTAAGTATAATAATCTTGATTCCAAATTGTTCTATGAATAATTAAAGCAATAGTTCCTTTGTTACCACATTTTATTTTTCAAACAACATATAGATTACTTGACACAAAAACAGGCCATTATCTGCTTCAAATATTTACATAAAACTTTGTATAGAGACAGAAAAAAACATTCTTTGGGTCTGACCATGCAAAACAATAAATAATGTTCCTGACAGTGCTTTGCATGGTGCTTTCAAGACTGTGGTGCTGCAGTAAAATAAAAAAAAGCTCAAATCTTAGTTGGCTATACATAAACCTGCCAGGTCCACACAGTCATCAGACATGCCTCAACCTAAGACTAGGCGACAAGACAAGCAGTGACTTTGACTCAGAGCAGCTGCGGTCCACCTGCGTTGAGGCGATCCGCACTACTCTGATTTGAAGGAAATTGTTGACCAGGATAGATACAGAAATGAAAAAGTGAGATGTGCAACAGTTTTCAGTGAAAAGCTTAGATTACGTAGAAGAACTGCAGCATCCTCGGAGGATGGAGCACTGTACACGAAAAGACCTCCGATGTTTCGCTCAACAAGGCCTTAAAATGTTTTCTCTCGCCGCCAGGGAGCAGGAGCTTGAAGTTGACATCACAAAAGTACAGTTCTCACTCCTTTCACCCCTCAGCAAGGCGACAGACAGTGTGCAGACAAGTTCCCCATGAGTCCTTCTGCAGGCCGGGTCCAGAATCTGCGCCTCCCTCTCCCTCGTCCCCGTCCACCGTGGCTCAGGTGATAATTTGCGGCTCCCAGGACTGGCTGGCCATCTGGGCGCGACACTGTGTGATGACCGGAGGGCCCGCCGGGGCCTGACTGTCCAGGCAGAGGCCGCTGACCATGTGCTGCAGAGCCGTGCCCTTAGGCTTCCACTTCTGCAGAAAACAAAAGATGGAAAAACCTGAATCCGTCTCTGTCAGTTAGTGTGACAGAGAGCGCAGACGACCTGCTCTGCCTCGTATTATTCGCTGATCATAAATGATGATGTATCAGCACACCAGGTTCATGTTAGTCGTGAGTAATGGACTGAGTCAGACCTGGATAACAGTAATCACATGAATGACTGACTTGCTGCACTCAGTGGAAAAAACATAGTAGAGCCAGCTGCACTCAAAGCAGCCTGAAGAAACAATTAGCTGTCACTGGTAAGATAACGATTTGTTACTAAGTTTAACTATTTGACACATTTTACATGCTTCATGTATATGGCATACATTTTGGCTAGATTGTGTGTTTTTGTTTAACCTTGGACGTTCCAGCTCAGCTCCTACAATAAGTCTAAATCACACTGCATAAACAAAATTGTAACATTCATACTGTTAAAATGCACCATTGAAACCCATTCAAACTGCAATTTTTAATCCCACAACCATCAAAGCATAAACACATGCATTTTATTATATCTGGGCGTCGTTCTTGGCTTTTGCTTTGGAATTTGTCATGACAAAAACCTGGTGTTTAAAGTGTTAAAATTCTGGAAATTAATGAATAATTGATATTCATGATTAACTCAAGTAGAAAATAATATTAACGTACAATAGTTTATCATTTTGAAAAGCACATTTTGTGCGCAGAGCGATACGAGTGTGTTTGTAATTAAAGTGGACCATAAGGGTTAACCATGGTGGAATATAACTCAGTACATTTATTCGAGCACTGTACAGTTAAGTAGAAATTTGCAGTACTTGACTTTTCCATTGTGTTCTCTTTATCTCTAAAACTACATCTCAAAGAAAAATATTCAACTTTTTACTCCTCCAACATTTATTCAGGCCATCTGGTTGCAAACTCTGTAATGGAAACAATCCTTGCGTTCCAATACCCGTACTACCATACTATTTAGTATGCCAGAAAAGATTTAGTATGTCCCAATACGAAGTATGTGAAATGCAGAATGCCAAAAAAAAACAAGCTGTCCGACTACATCCGGCCTCCGACTACATAGGTCACATACGTCACGGTGTGTCGCGGGAATATAAACAAAGCCCAGAGCACAAACATTTGACAGCTCACTGATGGATGACAGTTGGTTTGATGAAATGACAGACACCACAATAACAGATGACAGCGCATTCAAGTGTAAGTACTAATAATGTTTTGCGACTCGCGTGTACAATTAATATCTTAATATACTATCACTGCACGAAGCTAAATGGATAAATGAGTGAAAAAATGTCAACCAATATTTGAACGAATGCTACCTTAGAATGGCTTAGTATATCCTAATTGTATGCATACTGCATGCAACAGTATGTACTTTGCAAGGGCAGCTGCAGTATGTAATAAGAGTAAAAAGAAAAAGTATGCAATTCAGAATGCAGCAAATGGTTTTTTGCTTTTTTAAGACAAATTTTTTTTCCTTCATTTGATAGGACAGTTTAAGCATGAAAGGAGAGAGAGGGGGTGACAAAGGGCTGCAGGTTGCAAGCTGCAGTTGCTGCGACAAGATCCCTGTCTCAGTTTGGGGGTCACATGCTTAACCAGGTGAGCTACTGGGCGCTTCAGAGAAACTGTTTCTGATTTCCATCAAGTAACGAGTCGCCGGATTCCTTTGATCCTCCATAAAGCTGATAGTCTTTTCGACAGAGGCTCCCCAGGGTCGAGTCACTGTTCATAAAAGTGCCGTAGCAAGTTCGACAAGAAACTTGAGACTGAAGTAAAGAGAGACAGTGCGCTCTCCACAAACAGGCTGTCCATAAATCACCAGCTATAATGAGTGATTCCTTTATTAACTCCCTGATCAGAGCTCAACTAAAGGCAGCAGCAGAGAGTGAGAGCGCCAAGTGCAGATTCCTGGAGCCATATGGAGGCTTATCAAAGCATGGAGGTGAATGAGAGGTTAATCTTAAAATCCTACAGAAGGGAGAGTGCGTCTGTGTATACGTGTGTGTGTCACATACTGTAAACATGTGCTGTTATGTGTGTGAGCTGTGCCTAAAAGTGTGTGCAACAAAAATGAGGAATAAATTAAATATGAGAGTGAAAATGTTACAGGAGTACTTCACCCCAAAATCAAAAACACTGATTTTTCCTTTTACCTGTAGGGCTGTTTATCAGTCTAGATCGTTTTGATGTGAGTTGCCAAATGCTGTCGATATCGGCTGTCAGGGTTGGGTACCGTTCACGTTTGAACCAATACCAGTAGCAGTACCTGGAATATGGCTCCAGTGCCCAGCTGTTTGGGTACTGGAGTACTTTTTTCAGTACTTTTTCTCTCTGTAGTAACAAATATTTGATTTTTGAACAGGCTGTAGTGATGTAGTCTCCCTCTCTCCCTCTCTCTCTCCTACAGAGTCAAAAGGTGATTTTGCCTCTCTGCTCTTATCTAATCACAGGCAGGGTGAAGTCCGTCTATCTGCGTGTGTGTGTGTGTATGTGTCACAACTGACAAATATGTGGAATAAGTATATAGTTTTAAAAAACTCAAATACAAAACAACATAGACCAGAAATCAAGAGTACATATTTTTCCTCTTGCTTGTAGTGCTGTTTATTTGTCTCGATTTATTTATTTATTTATTTTTTTAGGTGTGTGTTGCAGAGTGTTGGAGCCAATGACCGTAGAGATGTCAAAACTATTGCTGCAGCAATAGTTTTGACATCTCTGCGGTCATTTTTCCTCTCACTACAAGCGAGAGGAAAAATATGTACTCTTGATTTTGGGATGATCTGTCCCTTTAAGTTTAGTGACAATGATTCGAACATTAGGTGTTTTTTTGACAATGATAAAGACATTAAGTGTTTTTTTTGTAGTATGCACAGTTTTATAGTTTTTATAATTTTATGGTTTACAGTTTTTAGAGTTTTCACAGTTATTTATTCTCTGTATGTGTGTCCATCTCCTTAATTTATATGAGGAGCAATTTTCTTCATAAGATGTGTTTAACATTTCCCTCCTTGGTTGCGCAATTTTCCTCTTTTTAATTGTTTATCTATCCTTCCTTTTATCTACACTGTCGATGTGTATATTGTCTGTCTTGTTGGTTTATGTTTTATTATGTATTTTGCAGCTGCACACAGCACATGTTATCTTATGGACGCAAGGTTCAACTGTTGACCAAGTTTTCTGTTTCTTGAAATACGGCTAATTCATGCCAAAGAATTTCAAAGTATTTCACTACATTTATCCTCATTGGACAGACTTCTAACACACTGTTTAGACCGGCATCGGGGCATCATCTTCTCAGTCAAACCCAAACTAATGAAATTCTTTCAGGATTAGTTAAAGAATTTCTATGTGCAAAAAACCTGAAAGCTTCAATAAAACATTAATGCTGAGACGATAAAATGTTGCAAAGCTGTTCCAGACTGTTTCATGCAGCAGTGGTCGGAGAAAGCCTCTGCTATACTGCTGATGGATGACATGACTGAAAAATATCCAATACTGAATAATAAGGATCAGATAAACTCACGTCATTGTTCTTTTGGTTTTGTGTATCCATTTGAAAAACTTTTTTTTAAAAAGGAGCCATCGTCACTTGTCGTTCCAAGAGTTAATGACTTCAGTGCTCTTTCATTCAGAGAGAAGAAAGTCAAAAACACAAGTATTTTTTGTTCCTTTCTCTGGGATTAAACAGTCAGGACAAAGAGGCCAAATGTCTCCCACAGCAAGAACTGGATGCTCGTTGATGGGCAGGTCTCCAAATAACTCTCAGAGGATTGCGACGGGCCCGCAGAGAGATGAGAGGACGCCCTGGCAGAAGTCCCGCACACTCATACACATGGTTTGAGTTAATAACTCCCTCTTCGATGCTATAAATCAACCGTGCAGCCAAAGCGGGTCCACATGGGACGAGCATGTTTGACGTTCAGAAAGAAGAAAACTAGGAGGGAACAGGGTGGGGTCTGAAGTTATGGAAGCGCTTGTTCTATAAAATCAACTATTCTTCTTTAACACGAGCTACAGTAAGGCCACTCAGACGGTCTCCTGGCGTCATCATCATCGTCATCATCGTCAGCAGCAGGCGGGCTGCTCTGCATCTGTCCTGGAAACACCTCTTATCTCCAAATCTTTCAACGCAGTGAGTGGCACATGGAAGACAAATGAAGTGCTGTGTTCCAAAATGAGATAACCGTTTGGAAAAACTGAGACTTTACTGTTGACATGACTGACAGAGCAAGATTTAAGCAAATTCCATCTTCTATCGTTAACCCTTAGTTTACACAATAACTTAACACAATAAATATTGTTTGCATTTTTTTAAAATGCCACTTTTTCCTTCCATACACTAAAAGACTTTGAAAGACTTTTAAAAGCCAAAAGTCTGAGACTCTCTTTGCACGTGAAGACAATGTGAGTTTTAGTCACAGTATAAAATTTAGATTATTTTTGAGAATATTTCCCATCCTGCTTCTGGTTAAAAATATTATGCCATATTCCCTTTAAGAAACATGAACATATTGACAATTCCTTATTTGACCACAAAAACACATAACTGCAGAAACAAAAGATAAACATGTGTCGACATTATACTTCTCTATTTGGCATCAGTATAATCCTGACAGATAAATTGCAGTTGTTAAAAACTACATTTTGGATTTTGTCACCTCAACTTGCAACCAGTCTCCGCTGGTTTGTTGCTATTTTAGTGAGAGGACGAGGAAATGGGAGATGTAACACTTCAGCAATTATGATTTCTCACTAAAATATGTGCTGGTTGTTGGATCAGATACCGAGACTGGTTCACGTTCTTGCACCTCCCTGCATATTTCTGTCTACTTGTTTTGGTGCTGGAGAGAGAGCACCAATTGATTGACAATGTTCAAATCACAGAACTTTACCATTTGTATGAGCAAAGACTAAAAACTTAAGATAATATTACACTTGTTTGATTTTATTGTAACGTCAAAATGAGAAACGACTGACTCCACACAGCTCCAACTTAGTTTTATGACCACATGATTGAGATCACAGGAGCGTGCATCAGTCGAGATGAAACTAATAAATTTACCCTGACATTTGCAATTTGTCTGCAACAGTTGGTGTAATGCTAGCCTCCAGAAACCCCAATAACCAGCAAATGCATTACAATTTTATACACTGAGTGTAAATGAAGCTTTGTTTAATGAGGATAATCGCTGACTCTGTTTGTACTTTGTGCTCTATAAAGGCTGTTGGCACATATTTCAATATGTTTTGGGAATGTCCTCCTATTGTTGCTTTAACCTCTCTGATATATTTAAGATCAGCGTGCCCCATTTGCCAACTTTACTCATCCTAAATGATCTCTCAAAGTTGGATCTGATACCGACCAAAAAGACAGCGTTATTAGTCGGGTTTACAGCAGCGAAAAACATGGTTGCTCAGTCTCAGTAAAGCTTTGTGAAATGAATATTTTGTCAGAAGTCGGTAGTCTGGATTGTTTGGGGTTCAGGATGTGTTGGTCCCTTAAAGTGGGACAGTCATTTTATTTTGTTTCTATTTTGTCTCTATTTTGTCTTATTTCATTAGTTCTGCCTTTTAGACATTGATTGTATGTATTGTAATCACTCATTTTAAGAACGAACTGTTCATTGATATATGCTGTACAATAGATGTCAATAAAATTAAATTTTAAAAAAAGAAGTAGGTATAAGGCTAACTATAAATGTATAGTTTTCTTTTGAAAATCTGACTGTTTCCTCTTACCTGTCTGGGCTCTTTTGTATTGCAGGGCTCCATCTTGACCTTTGACCCTGCTGTGAAGGCTGAAATGGCCAGGCAGAGGTCCTGCTGCCGGAGCAGTGGCTCTATTAGTTCCCATCTCTGCAAAACACAGAAACAACTGATGACTGTGGTGGCTGCTGCGATCTCAGTGAAAACACACAGCAGACGTGTGTGAGTTCATGTGATTTTCAGAGGAACTTTTGTTTCATTTATTCTTTTAAAATGTACAAGCATCGCATTAAAACATGACTGTCCTTTACATTTGATCACTACATTTCACTGCAGTCCAACAGGTTTGTATTTTACAGTTTCCGAACCCTAAAGGTTACAACTGTAGACATTTAACCCGACTGGGTTGCAGATTTCTTCAACTATCAATCATAAAGCCACATGATTTAAAGAGATGCAGTTTGAAAGTGACAAACTTGGCTGAGTTTTCTCTCTGGAAAGGAAAGAACTGTTCCAAGGTTTTCTGACATTCAGTGAAACCACATTTCTTTCTCTGCAAAATATTTTTTTTGTATCACCGTTCATCTTTAATCTGAGTCACAAACTGCAGGCTACGAACACCTAATCACACCTGTGATATTCAGCCAACGTCATTGTGATTAATGTAAGAGTAAAACCTCAACAGTGACTAATGTTGACTAACACGACCAAACTTAAATTAAAGTTTGACATGTAGTTCATCATGTTATAATTGATCACATGTGTTTATTTGCTCTGTATCCTAGCAACAGAGGGGCTTTTTTAGTTTGGCGAAAGAGGAGGAACACTGAAGGATTGTGGCATTAACATGTTCATAAAAAAGTCATATTTCCCCAAAAAAGCCATTTATAATGCCATAAACTATGTTGATTTGTTAGAGAAAAGTGAATAAATCTTCATGCTCTACATAAGTCATATAGTTGTTAAATTGCGCAGCAAACATCCATCTAATTGTTCATTTTTGACACCACATGATCTCTATTGTTTGTGCCTCTTGCACAAACCAAGAATCTGACAGGAGATCTGCACGCTGTTTTAAAAACTCTCAGTTATCTTAATTGTGCAATGTTTTGATCCAACAGAGATCTTCATTGGGTATTTTCATCTCTGTTAGATCAAAACATTGCACAATTAAAATCACTAGGAGCTTCTCGTACAGCGTGCACATCTCCTGTCTGATTCTCGCCTTTGTTTGATTTTTTGATCCAGCACCTGTAAAAGTTTTTTAGATGTATGTACCCTCTACTCTGCTTGCCTCTGGCACATAGTCCCTGTTTCCTTTATACTTACACCTGCTTCATCAGTTCAAATCTGCACATTTTCTGCACATTTTCTCTCAATAAGTCAGACTTCAAAGGAATACTTCACCCCCTAAATGACCATTTCTATGTCAGTTACTAACCTGTCAAGTTGAATTCATGAAAAACTTCTTTGCATCCAAAAGCAGAAATTTCTTGGTAAGCTGAAGTCATAAGGCATTTAACAATGGCAAAACTATATTAAAACATCTGTTTACAAACTTTCACAAAACATGTTCAGTATAATCAACGTCTCATTTATCCAGTTGCATGCTGGTACTTCCCAAAGAGGCAGCTTTTATCGACAGGCAGAACTAGATGTGAAACTTAACAGTAATTTTACCTCGCTGAACATAAGAGCTGATTTTCCATCACTGCCTTGTAGTTTGTTTGTTTTATTGGGTTAGTCCAAACTAACCCTTTAAAACACCAAAGTCAGGTAAGTTTCAGAATAAAAAAGAAGAATTAGGTTGCTCAAATTAAGTTGGTAAAATCCAGATAAAAAAATTTAACCTAAAATTTATAAAACAGCAAAATCTGAGCTTGGACCTGATAAGCAATCGCGCTTGAACGATTTGACTCATCGAATATGTCTGATGTTTGAGATTTTCTACTTCAATTTTTTTTAATTATTCAAATCAACCTCTAGAAATTGCAAATCAAGAAATTTCACATCTGCATTTCATAGAGGTGAATTCAGAACAAGTAAATTTATGAACATGGTTTTAAAAAATAGATTTTTTTTCAATGCTATTAATTCTACTGTGTTTAAATTTCAATTTTAAGTGTTCAGTGGGCGTTGAAATTCAAATACTTTTGTCTCTTTTTTGCATCAAAATGTGGAGTGTTTTTGTAAATATAAGACCCACAGTCTCCCCCTGGTGGCAGAGTCCTAACCTGCGGTTGCGGCCTGTTGGCTCCAATGCCCCTGCACTCTGCCAGGCCGAGGCCGTCCGTCCCACGAGTCTCCAGACACAAACCTCCTTGTTTAAGCACACTGGACACCGCTTCCTGTTCGGGGACCCTGAGGGAGCCATTGACAAAGACGAGAGAGGGGGGGGGGGGCAATGAAAGGTCTTTTTACGACAATAAAGAACAGATGGATTGGATTGACTGGTTTCCCTATTGAGTAATTGAATCGCACCACTAAGTAATCCGCCCTGTTACAACACGTACTTATGAAAATATACAATTTCAATCTGAGAAACCACAGTTGTCTTGAAGCCTGACACGGAGCAGTCAGAGCCAGAGAGGAGGGGGGCTGAGCTGGTGGGATACACGCTGATACCGTGCTCAGATGTTCCCATCCAAATCGGATATATTTAGATTACTGGGTCTGAACTTGGGGGTCATGACAGCCCCAAGGATTTGGGAGATTATTTCAGATTTAAAAGCTTGGGAAGAAGAATTTCTGACTGCATTTACTACGGTGTCTTTTTCTTTTCTCCAAATGTTTTTTTTCTTTTGAAATGAAATGAAGTCTGAAAATCATTTCTACCTAATTTCAGCCTAAAATAATCAATCATAACAAACACAACCACTACGAGCACTTTCAATTTGTTGGTTTTTATTGGTGGTTGAAGGGAGAATTTGGCTGTCTTTGGTGTTGAAATGATCTTAAATCTTATGACGGTCTCAGGTCAGGCATCAAATTTTAACTTGGATGTTTGAGTTTGTTTTACATTTGTTTGCTGAAGAGTTTTTCTGTGCTCACCTGAAATCTGAGTTTAAGCTGAGTACGTTTGAGCGGGATTTTGTGACATTGTTTAAAAACGAGTTGTGGTTCAACATGTAGTTTACAAAAAAGTGTGATGTGGACACTTTAAGCCTCCAGCACACACGATGAGTATGGACTTTACATTAAATAAGCATATTGGCTATTTTTGTTGTTTTTTTTCTTTCTTTGTTGATGGTTGGGCCCTTTTGTTTTCTTTGTTTTTGTTTTGTGTTTTTTTTATTTTTTTTTACTTTTTTTACTTTTCGCCGGCTCTTATTATAACTGCTTGACGGCTATTGTTGCTTCGATATTCATTCATATTTGTAAATACTAAGGATAAAAGAAAAAAAAAGTATATTCACAGACTCTTGATTTTTCAGTGAGATATGGAAATAAATGTTATTTGGAGAAGTTTAAATTATCATTTAAATTAAACTTTTTTGTGTAAAAACTATATTAACATATCAGACACAATTAATAATTTAAAGTTTCTGTAGTTTTTAAAAAGTAGCATACATCACCAAATTTGTCCTCAGGGAATCTTTACGCCTCCATTAAACATGCTCAGGAATACAGCATGAATTAACCCGTTCAACACGATTGACAGTGATAGCAGCTCGGTTTGAGTGTCGTACCTCAGCTCAGGATACACGTTCTCCATGTACCAGCGGAAAGGTTTGCAGTTCAACTTCCGCCGCAGCGTCAGACGATCTGCAATGCTGCAATAAGAAAACACATAAGAATGTGAAGACAGAGAGCAAGGAGAGAAACGGTAAAATCGAAGTATGGAGAGAGGAGAATGTAAGACAGTATAAGAGAGAAATATTTTAAAAAGTGGGATCCTGATGCACAGAACTCAGCCGAACCTGCAGATTTAACTAATGAGGATCTTATTAATAGAGTTGAAACCAGAAATAACTTTTTTCTGCTAATATCAGAGAGGGATTTATGTTGTAATTTACGGCCACAGCAGTGAGCGCTCCCTTTTTCGGCTTTTGAGATAAAATGAATTTAGTACAAAAATGTATTAAACAATTAACATTAACTGGCAACATTTTTGTTTACTGGTTTATCATTTCAGTCACTATTTGAGTAAAATTAGCAATCATTCTTGGTTCCAGTTACTCAAATGTGGGGATTTGCTGCTTGTCTTCATCATATATTACATTAAACCGGATATTTTTGTGTGGGCTAACTGAACTTGGGCTCTGGGAAGTTACAACAGACATTTTTCACTATTTTCTGATATTTTATAGGCAAAAAATTAACCAATTAATCAAGAAAAAAATCAGGAAATTAATGTAAAATGAAAATAACTGTCTTTAATACTAGTGCATGTAAAAAATAAAATAAAAAGATCTTGCTTTATAATAGGATTTATATGGCAACAGATAGTTTGTTATGGAAATTATAAGAACAGGTAGAAGACTTATTTTATTGATCGGCTCACTGAAATGGTAAAGAATGTGCATAAAACTTGGTATCTACAATAGATACACGAGAAAAGTTTATCTGTATAGTACCTTTCACAGAGACCTGTCACTATTCACAAACAAAATGAAATAATAACAAATTAATCAAAATTAAAAAACAGATAAAATACACAGTGAGAGCAGATAAAAACACAGGATTAAAACATAAAACATGATATGCTACCCACATATCTGTCTGAACAGGAAAAACACTGGACTGTATGATGAGAGAAGAAGGTGACAGCATAAATGACAAACCTGCCAAAGGCCTTGCCCTGGGCCGACGGCCTTGCAGAGTAATAGTACTGTTTATATTCGTCCATCCACACCTCAGCAGCCCGCCGGGTGTTCCTGCACGGACACAGACACACGACAGCTGCTGAGACGCAGTAATGACAGTGCTGCTGGCATTCATGCAGGCAGCTCTAATGACAGTGTCACACACAGGAGCCTTCAGACACCAAAACATCCCCAAATCTCCAACAGGAATGTCATTCTCCTTAAATTTTAGGTGTATTTGCAGGTGACGACAAACAGGCAGATGAAACAATTTGGTGTGTTTCGGAACAATCTGACTTGCAGCAGTATACTTTAGATATTTATACAAAATAAAGCAGCCTAAGTTGATATTTGTACAGTTTACTGGTGGTAAATATTGCCAGGAGCTAATAATAATCCTGAGGTTACTTTTTTGCAACTTTTTTAATCTAACTATATTGTTGGTAACCAGTCAGAAAACAAAACTGAAAAGAAATACTTCAACCCCCTAAAATGATCATTTGTACATGAATGACTCACCCAGTGTTACCTTTGTTTTTCTTGCATGTCTCCATGGTGAACAAATAATCCAAAAACAGAGAAAATTCTTGATGAACTGAAGTCAAAGGGCCAAAACTACATCAAAACAGCCGTTTATAAACTCTCACACAACTCCTGAAGTATAATCCAAGTCTCATTTATCAAAGTTGTATGTTTAATACAAACAGACAGCACTTTCTGACGGAGAACTGAACTACAAGCGAAACTTATCTATGCTCTCTTCAGAGCCAAATTCCATTGATAAAAACAGTCATTTTACTTTGCTGATTGCCGGAGCTGCTGGCCACCACGGCCTTGATCAGTTAGTTTGTTTGTGTTATTTTGTGTTTTTGGTGTTTTAAAGGTTTAGTTCAGATTCACCAAAGTCACACAATAACACAAATAAACTGACAAATCAATGCAGATGTGGAGCAGCAGCTCCCGTGTTCAGTGAGGTAAAATTACTGTTTTTGTAAATGGAGTCTGGCTTTGAAGAAATCATGGATAGTTTAAGTTTAAATACTGAGGTATTTAAACTGAATGTGTTGAGGAAGAGCTGAGTATATGAGTGGATAAATGAGACTTGGATTACACTGAACAAGTTTTGTGAGATTTTGTTAATAGATGTGTTGATATAGTTTTGCTGTTTGACATAGTTTTTGGATTCTTCATTCACCATGGATGCATTAGTACTTTCTAATTTCCTTCACAAATTTATTGCAACATGGGATGGGTAGTTGCGCACAGACGATAATTTGAGGGGGTAAAAGTATTCCTTTACTGTTTTTTCTTTGTATTTCACTCTGGTTACTTACTAAGTTAAAAAAAAAACAAAAAACAAACGGACCTTAAAGACACTCTTAGGGCGTGACCTGACACAGATGTACTGCTGAATGCTGACAGATGGTTTACACGTCAGTATACTGTTTTGGCCGGTGTGACAGCGAGTGATGAGGAAAAGGAAACTTTAAATTACAGCAAAAATAGCCTATAAGGTTATATAATTATACTGCAGTTTTTGTTGCTGAATCATATTGTTTCTTTGCAGGTAGCTCAGGCCCAAGACTTTAAAATCTCTGAATTCATCCAGAGGAAGCTGGATCTTTGTCTGTAAGAAGAACAATTTCAAGATGAGCATTAAGTCGTTAAATATTTTTTTACCTGAAGTCTGGCTGAAGATGTTCTGCAAACTTGTTCAAAGTTCAGTTACTCATCTTTCACTGCTGCTTGAGTCAAAACGTGTGAAAAGTTTGTCTGATGAAGCCGTTAACTTCACACTGAATCATGTGACACTTTGGATTTTGACTGCTGACTGAAAGAATGACGGTCTCAGCAGTTGGTCAGTTGTTTTGCGGTTTTATAATAACGCTGTGCAGCAGACAGGGCGTCAAGTTTCGAATCAAACCACTCACTTGATGTAGGTGAGAGCATTGCCCTCTGGGAAGTCGTACGGGTGCCGTTTTCTGAATACGTGACCCACGCGGCTGCAGGGAAGAATCTCCAGGCTTCCTCCGCACATCCACACCCGGAAAGAAAGCTCTGCAGTGGGACAGACACAGAGGACGAGGTCAGGCATGTAGGTAGATCTCCGTCTGTCTGATCTGTATCATCTTGATTTTGGGCAGGCTGTGTTTACCTGCTACATCTTTAACGCAGCAGATGGCTGTAAGCTGTAAATCAGCAGTATGAAAGCTTTTGTAGCGGATAATTTAATGCTCTGCTGCCTTGCAAATTCCAAGGACACAATTGTTATTTCGGAGAGCGGACTGCTGGGCCTCTGCAGCACCCAGAAGCATCTGCAGTGGTCCAGAGCCAACACGGCTACATAAATGAAGTTGAAGACATTGAAATGTCCACTTTGATCACTTTACTTTGACTTTTTTTCATCATTGTTTGCATGTATTGTTACATGTAATTGAAAACAAACATTTTCTTTATTCCTTTTTGTTCCAAAGTAGTGATATTAATTCAAATTAACACAGAAAATGGAAAAACAGCATACTTGTAATTACGGAAGTAAACTAATGACTTGCATTGTTACCTGTAACCCCTCAGTGATTTTTCCTTTAAAGTCAGTGACTTGTGCGATGTATAGAGACAGCTGCATAGCGGGATTTGGTTTAATATTACAACTCAGATGGCTTTTTATTTTGTAAAGGAAGAAACTGGTTCAAGCAACAACGATTATGGAGAGATTTTATTTATGCATGCTAACACATATTGCTTGAAAAGGTTGGATTCAGTGAACCATGACGCGCTGCACTTTGATACAGACTCAGGTTTCCGCACACATCACTGCAGTGTGATACTGAATCAAATAAAAGTTAAAAAATCATCCGTAAGCTCACCAAAGTTCTCCCCTCCCCAGATGTCCATGTGAGTGTCATACTGGCCCAGGTGGTTGAACCAGCTTTTGTCCATGACGAAAATCCCACCGGCGATGACAGGAGTCCTGCAAAGAGGTGAGGAGAGGAGTCTTTTACTTCTTCTACGCTAACTGTCACTCACTCTCTCAGTCGCATAGACTTTTTTTTAACCCTTTGAACCATGAACATGTCGGCTTGATTTCTTTCTAAAATAATGTCGGGCAATGAGCATATCAGCAAGTCATTCTCAACATTTTTCAGATTAATTCCTTGTCACCTTTTACACATTTTTTGAGGTTTGTGGAACATTTCTTGCCAAGCTGCTCATTATGTTTTTCCTTCGTTTTTATAAAGGCAACCACAAACTTTTTCAGGTTTTAGAGGTTAAAATAAAATGATTGTGAAAGACGTCTGAAAGCAGCACAAAGATACTGATGGTGATCTCTGTGTTTAAGGGTTAATGAAGCCAGAGGAGTTTGGAAACTTTATACAAGCCTGAAGAAGGCGTTAGAATGATAGATTTCTCTGTAAAATAAATAAATAAAAACAAGTTGAGCGTGAACGCCTGCAGTGTCTCTGTAGTCTGTTGTATAATAAGCTGCGAGAGCTTCCTGTGTGTGAACTTGTGTGTGAATTGAACATTTGTTTTGGAATAAAACACAATGTCAGATGACAAAATAAAAGCCTTAGGGTGTGTTTTTTGAAGAGTACTTGCGTCATGATCAAATTTTCTGACCTTAACGTTTCGTTTTTTTTGCAAACATGCTGTGCATTCCTCAGTGTTGTGTTAAATCAGTTTACCACACCATAAAGTGGGAACTTTTAACTTTAAGGTGATGGCACTGTGGATATTTGCAGCGTAAAAGGAAGAGAAAGAGGGATGATGATGATGATTGCATGCAGACCTGATTGCCTGTGTGGGATCGCTCCTCGCCATTTTCTGCTCGATGGGAATCTGCTCCCATTTGAAGTGGAGACTCCAGTCAAATCCTAAAGAGAACGAGAGCAGAAGTGAGATGAAAAGTCCAATTGTGTGGTTAAATTTAACCACGACTTCATATGAAATTAACCTCAAAGAAATATCCTGCTGATTTTGGTTGAAGTAACTCACATGATTTCACATTTTAAATGGGCTGCTGATGAATAAAAGTTTGATTCCCTGACTGACTTTTAGGAATTTCTATCATGAGTTTTGAATTATTGTGGCAAGAATTGTTACGTAATTTAACGAGCGCTTGTGAAACAGGGGTTTTCCTTGACTGCGGCTGTTTGTTATCAGCTGTTACTGTACATGATTTGTGTGTTATGTCCTGACCTCCTCTCAAGTCAGCTGAGGCCGCCAAGTAAGCGAAGTTGTCCAGGCTGATGACGTCGATGATGGGGCTGACCACTCGGGTATGGTCCTGCATGGGAGGAGAAAGACACACAGACACATCATCATTACACATGAGTAAACATTTTTAAACACTTTGGGGGGGAGAAATTGTTAACTAGAACTGCAATGATTAATTGAGTAACTGATTAGTTGTTAATTATAGTTTTATCTATTGATCTGAGATTTTTTTAAGAAAAAAAAAGCCAAAATTCTCTGTGTACAGCCTCTTAAATCTAAATATTTCTGGTGTTTTTGCTCCTCTATGACATTAAAGCTAGTATCTTTTGGTTGTGAACAAAACAAAACATTTGAGGCCAAACAATTAATCAGTTTTATCAACCAAAATAATTAATGAGAAAATAATCTACAGATTAATCAGAAATTAAAATAATCATTAGCTGTGACCCTCAGTCACATTTATGCAGTAATCATTTCTATATTAACCAGGTGGTCGGTTTAAAACCTCGACAGCTTTATGTTTCTGAATAATTAAGACGGGAACTTGCTGCTCTTTTTAATAACAGATAAATTACAGAGAGGGGATTTATGGCACAGTGTTAATTACTACGAAGGTGCATGGAAACAATCTAAAGAGGTCAAAACTGTTTTATCAAGAGAAATAATGTAATTAATCCTGCAGAAAGACATTTCTGCAGGATGCAGCTTCACATTTCATCTTTGTTTTAATAAGGCAGATAAAAGATAAAGCCCAGCCTCTAGGTCAGATGAATCACATATAAGAACATACAAGAAAATTAACCTGAAATTAGCCAAACCAAAAAAAAATCTAAAAAAAATAAATAAATTAAAATATATATATAGTTTTCTTGGCATTTTTTCCTTAGTTTTTTTTTTTTAATTTTGAGGTAATTTTCGTTATCTTTAACTATTGTTTTGCAGTTTGCAGAACATTTTATGTCAAGTTGCTCATTGCCTTTTTCCCCATGTTTTTGAAATAAATTTTTTGCTCACATTTCAAAGCTTTAATAACTTTAAAAGGTTTGAAAGCAGCCCAAGAAAACTGATGTCGACCGGGGTTTCAAAAGGTTAAAATAAAAAGTGACTGTACCTATTTATTTGCTGGAGTTTTTTAGTTTTATGTGTATTTATATTGTTTCTCAGTGCTGGTTCTCTTTAGCATGTGTTGTGTGATGAAAAGCACAAACTGAAACATGTTGGTCTCCCAATAAAAATGCTCTTAATATCACAAATACTTGCTGGAGTTTTGTCCTCTGCCCAGTAAATCAGTAACCCTACATTTCAGAAAACCCATTTCACAACCATGAGTGGAGCCAACAAAGAATACAATATCCTGATGTGAACATAGTCCTCTTGCTGTTTTCACACCGGATATGACTGATAGCACATTAGAAATTCTGACCTCTTGTCAAAAGATTAAAAAAAAAAGGCCACAGACTGAAACTTTTTATTGAACATTTCAGACTCAGAATCTTCCGTTGGATCGAGACAAAGTTCAGCAAAGTAATTAAGTTTATCTTTGTGAGTGTCTGGGAAATAAATCAATATGTATCACTGTAATGAGTATTAAATGTCAGCTTGTGCTCTGGGGGCGATGAATTAGTCTCCCGCTGGAGTATGAGAGTAAAAACAGGTTTAACGATTGATTAATTGCCTGCTCTGATAAGGAGAGATGATTACTGGTAACAGCCCACCTCCCTGTTTCCACTAAACTGGAACAGAAATCTGTTTAAATACATGTCAGCACAAAGTGGACTTTAAACCCTCTATTTATTTAGCTGTGTGCTGTTATTAGTCTTTTGTGGCATCCAGTGGTGGAATGTAACTAAATACATTTACTCATGTACTGTGCTTAAGTACAAATTCAAGGTACTTCTCCTTCACTTGAGTATTCCAAATATATGCTACTTTACACTATAATTGATAAATACTTAACTTAATTTTCAGATTAGCGTTTTTATTTTGCAGATAATAGTTATATACATTTATTCAAGTAAGATTTTGATGCACTTATTTTACTAGTAGGGGAGTATTTTGACAGTGTGGTACTGTTACTTTAACTTAAAGGAACAGTGCGTAGGAGTTAGTGTCGTTTAGCAGCAAGGACTACAGATTGCAACAAGTTGAAACTTCTCCCACATTGAATTCCTTCAATGTCCAGGAGGTTTTTACTGTGAGCCGAATTATCCGCCGAGGTGTCTTCCTCTCCAAAATAAACAGACCGAGTGATTTAAACTGGTAAAAACACTGAATAAAGCAGTTTCACATTAAAAATGTGTGTTTTTTGGATGCTGTTTGGCTTGTCGAGCAGGGCCTGCTAACTATGGTGACTAATGCAGATATGTGATGGCCCCATCTAGAGCCAGTGTTTCACAGTGCAGTGCAGCTTCATGTAGCAAATCAGTGTCTCTCCTCTGCAGTTTGGGATGTCACAGTCGTTTCAAACTAATGTGTTCACCTTTTTTCTCTGATAACTTAAGATCTAGATTTTCAGAAGGCTTTTACTGGGAGCCGAATTATCCACAGAGGTCTCTTCCTCGTCAAAACAAATGGACCAGCTGATTAAACTGGTAAAAACACTGAATAAAGCAGTTTCATGTTAAAAATCAGTGTTTTTCGAATGCTGTTTGGCTTGTCACGGAGGGGCTGCTATTTATGGTGGCTGATGCAAATATGTGAGCGGTCCTATCTAGAGCCAGTGTTTGGTTTATCCATTCTAGGCTCCTGTAGAAACATAGTGGCACAACACAGCAAACTCTGTAGACAAGAACCGGTGATTTTACACTGAAGAAAATATTTCTGACAATACACTTATTTCTCTTATTCCTACGCATTGGACCTTTCAGTTAAGGATCTAATTACTTCAACCACAGGAATATCAGAAGAACTGAATAGTAAAAAACTGTCATGAAGTTCTTACATTGTGCACAATCACTGCCAAACCTCCCCAGTCTTCCCACGGCTCATAATGGACATTACTTCATAACAAATGAAGTCCTGCTGGAGAAGTAACATGAAGCTTACAGTAAACACAGCTCAGCAGAGAACTGTTGACTGCTGATAGCACGCTGCATCTGTCCGCGAGTGTGCATGTGTGCCAACACTGCTGTTTGCCCATGAGGCATGTGTACGTGTTCGTGTAGTCCGACAGCTTAGCATCGGGACAATCCAACTGACTGTTTCCAATTAGAGCCGTCCCTCTCACTTTGCTAAGAGGTTGAACCCGAGGTGAACTTTGTGTTCATTGCACCAAAAAGCGGGGGGTTGGAGAGCGGGTGTGAAATGCCACTCTGCCAGAGAGCAATTTCAAAAGTGATGCTCTCAACAGCTTTGAGCAATAGACATTTATGAGGCTTTTAATGAGCCTCTGTGATTTGATAATGCACGAAGAGGCTTTCACTTCCAAAATGGATGTCACCGATGATCTCTCAATATCTCTTTCCCTCTTTTTGGTCTCTTTCCACGTCCAAATTTACTGCAGTGTCAGAGTGCTGTCATTGTGTCCCTCACAGCTGGCTGCTTTAAAAGGAATTTTAAGCTTATTCTTCTGTTGTATGTCAATTTGAAAAGTGAAATGATTCACCAGAAAATAAAAAGAAAATGAACTGTGGGATAGAACAAGAAGTTTTACACTCTGAAAGTGGAAATATGCTTTTGTGCATGCTGAATTTCACAGCTGGCATGTGTCGATCTCTGTTCTTTTGCCTCATCGTCCAGTAATGTCATATCAGTCTCTGAGCAAGAGACCAACAGAGGACACACTGTCCAGCTTGGTCCAAAAGGTCAAGAGGCAGAATTTTCTTTTTTTTTTTTCTTTTTGCATTTTGTATGCATCAAAAAGCATGAAACTAAAACTAGAAGCATTTCATATGGATGAAGTTAAATTTCACCCCTTACTGTTTTGAGAGAGTTTAAAAATAAAATCTTTTCAAATGATACAGTAAATTAAAAATTCAACACATTGGCATTACAAACATTAGTAAAATTTTAAAGGTATTTGCACTGTGCTTGGGTGTTTTAATTTTTTGCTGCTTTATATTTTATCTGCTTCTTTTTAGGGTAAAATATTGCACTTCTTCCGACAGCAGTATTTACTAGTTACTCAAGACTTTACTGTATTTACATAATATAAGTTAAAAAATATGATTAAATTGTATTAAAGATAGCTCCACCTTGAAGAGACATACCACTAGAATATTACTGATACTTCAATACTTCAGAACATTAGTATCAATGATTTAAATATATATTAAGCACAATTTTCCCCCAAAAAATCACAATCATCACACACAACCCACTAGAAGTGTCTGATGGTGTATTTTCTGAGTTGAGGATGTTTATGGGTGTTTGTCCCTACAACACTCAGATGAAGTCGAGGTTTATAAAAAGGTAGAGAAGCAGCAAAGACGTGCCAGACTGTAAGCAGCAGGCATCCAAGAAACAAAGTGCTGCAAAAACGTAAATATATTAAGGCGAAAAGCTAAACGAGAGTGAATGGCATTTACTTTCACTGGCGAATGTGTTTACAACAAGTAACCAACAATCCTGCACAGTATACGTTTATACGTAACATAACAGTAACAAGGACATTCTTTCATAATAATAAGTGGTTTTACTTTTGATACTTTAAATGTATTTTACAAATTGTACATATATAATAATAGTTAAGAAAATGACGTGAAATAGTTCTTGAGGCTATAAGCTGTGCAGCTTGAATCAAGAAAACCAACTAGCCTAGAATTTTTTACAGCTTCAGTACTTCTTTTTATTTTTTCCCTCTGGATTCATTGCTTACGTCAACATAAAAACACTTTGGCTCAAACTTTCACTTAATCAATAAGACTCTTTGTGTCAAGTGCAGTTGTGATTCTGGGAAGCGTTTCTTGGCTAAAATGCAATTGTTTCTGGTCTATTAGACAAATGGTTTCAAACCGGAGGTCAGATCCCAAGATAAATAAGAGGGGCTGGTGAATTACACCATGATTAAAAGGATAGGAAAGAACGAGGAAAAAGCAACATATTTCTGCTACACAAAGGTATATTTATTCTTTCAGACTTTTTATCTTTGTATTTTCATGTGAATTACTGGACAATTTTAATTTATTAGAACTCACTCTAAAATGAATCCAATAAAAAAATTAGTTTTTGGTGGTAAGTGCGAGGTAAAGTTTCTATATTGTATCTGTGCAACAACAACGAAACAGCATCTCCCTGAACCACACAGCGTAAAGTATTGGATAAAAGAGATAATAAAATAGGAATGAATAAAACAGCTACTGAGAATAAAATAATTATGAAGGCAGTCAACCTGTATTCAGAAAGTAAAATAGAGAGAAATACTTTTTGGGAATAAATAAATATTAAAAAATCTGCATTTTCCAGCATTATTCAGAGTAATTCTCGGGGGTTATATATTGCAGTAGAGGGGAGGTGGGGGCTGGGGCAGGATGGGCGTGGGCTGAGGAGTTTTGTTTTAACAGCCTGATTGCTTCAGGGAAAATATCTATAATAAATCTATGCTGTCTGGGAGAGCTCAGAGCTGCTGCTGGTGTGCTCGCCGCTGTCTTGTTCACACCATCTTATTAACAAGCAACTGGTCAGAAGAAGCTTCGAGTTATAGAGTCAAATTAGGGTCAGTGAAGACAGAGAAGAGAAAGAGGGGAGAGGACTGTCATACAGTGATGATAAATTATTGGTTATCCATTAAATCTAACTGAATAAATTTAGCACAATTACACAATTACTCCCAATGGTCTAAAGCAGTGATGCTCAACTTACGGCCCGCGGGCCAAATCTGGCCTCCGATAGCGTGCCAAGGGCCCCCACAACCATTTTCTGATTCACAACAAAAATAAAGTTTTTCACACTGAGAATTGTTTTTGTACATGTAGTATACATAACGTGCCAGAGTGCACAAAACAGCATCAAAATTGAGCTTGTTTATCACAAAAAGTGACAGTGGAGGAGTCCCCACACCCCCAGCAGAGGTCCTAGCTAAATCCTTAATGTCCTGAAATCCAAGAAATGTCCTAAAATTCTAGAAAAGTTCTCAAACCATTGAAACATCCTAAAATCCTTGAAATGTCCTGAAATCCAAGAAATGTCCTCAAACCTAGAAATGTCTTAAAGTTGTAGCAATATCCTAAATTCCTACAAACATCCTAAAATCCTCAAGGTATCCTAAAATCTTAGAAATGTCTCCAAAATCCTAGAATCTCCCGAATTTCTGGAGAAGTCCTAAAATCCAAGAAATGTCCTAAAATCCTAGAAATGTCCTAAAATCCTAGAAACGTTCATAAATCCAAGAAATGTCCTTAAAGTCCTGGGAAATGGCCTTAAATCCAATACACATCCTTAAATCCTAGAAATCTCCCTAACTTCTAGAAAAGTCCTAAAATCCTAGAAATGTACTAAATTCATAGAAACGTCCTAAAATCAAGAAATGTCCTAAATTTGTAGAAACATCCTAAAATCCTAGAAATGACCTAAAATCCTAAAAACGTTTATAAAACCAAGAAAGGTCCTTAAATCATGCAATTGGCCCCTGACCTTTCATTTTGTAGAAAATGGCCCCCAAGCAAAGCAAGTTGAGCATCCCTGATGTAAAGAAACGTAATGACTTCTTCGAAGGCATCAAATGTCGCCCTAATCAGGAGGGAGTGCATACGACGAGGCTGTACCTTTCACTGAATTTAAATCTCTAATCCCCAAACATCTGCGAGTGGAGAGCTCATTACTGATATTTAATTTCTAATTAAATTCAAGCGATTTAATTTGCAGCTCTAAATTAACAAATGAAAAGTATCATTATGTTGCATGAAAGAACATAATTTAGATGGCGATCCTTCATCAGTATTCCTGCTCTCGGGGGCCTTTGCTGAACTCAGGACCGAGGTCTCAGGCAGGCTAATGAATCCAGGACCGGGTGCAGCCGGGCCGAGGAGCTGGTGGATTATCACTGAGCCCGCCGCTCTCATGAATGCCAGACTGAGAGATTGTAATGCAAGCTGGATGAGTCAGAGCCGCCCAGAGCCAGAGATGAGTGTACGGAAACACAAACACCATGTGCACACACTCACGATGTGTAGAGTCCTCTGAATAAAACATTGAGGGTTTTTTTGTACAGTAGAGATTTCAGAATATATTGAGTTTTGTTGCATGCAGAGTTTTTGAATGAGGGTTTAAGTTTGGGTTATTGTCTGGTGTACTTTCTGAACACACAGCAGACTTTTGTCCTTGAGCAAAGAGCATATACATTATTTATTGTTCTTTTAAAGGAAAAGTTCGATATTTGGGGAGATATAGATTTAGAAGTTTATTAGCATGTTGGTCTCTAGGTGAATTTTGCTACTCTTCAGTTTACTGCACGGTGCACCACTTAGGTCTGGTAAGAGCTAGCTAGCTGCAGGAGTAGCTCATTTGATGGTTGCCGTTAGTAACGCCGTCTCATCCGGTCTCCCCCAGCTTGCCTCGGGAGGAAGCAGCTCAATTTTGAGCCGTAAAACCCCTAAAACATCGTTAATGGTATCACTGTTAGCTCTGTTACCACTGTTGGCAGTTTCCACATGTTAATGTAGCTGTAATAAAAGATAAATCAAGACATTTTCATCAAAAAATGATAAAAATTAACTATCTCTAAATGGACAGTGCTTTAAATGTGACACTAAAGCTCACTGAGACAGTGAAGCACCAGACTTTTTTTATTACGATCCGATAACTGATACGATCCGTTATCAGTTAATAGTGTCAGCCCATCCAAACTGACATCCCCAGTTTGTACTTTAAATATGAGATTAGGAAACTGCTTCTCTACAGAGTTAACAAAATAGGACTATCAGCACATTACTTGTACATTCTCGTATTTATACGCAAACTGTGACAAAAGCGTAAAACCAGCAATTTCTGACAAGATGTCGTTCATCACACAATCCTGTAAAACTGCAAAGTTTTGTTAAGAGTAAACAACTGAGATACAAGGGTTTTTTTTAACTCAAGAAAACCTGCTAAACAATGTGATAGACTCTTTTCCCAGTGCCAGTAGATGAGTGTGTCTGTCTGTTTTTCTCTGGCGTGTTACATTTAACAACAGTAGAAAGCAGTATGGAGGCCAGTGAAAATGCCATAGTGGTTACTTCTCTTCTGCACGTCACTTAAACAATCATGCTTTCAAACTCAGTGCCAAATAATGTGAATCCTTTTCTGCACTGACAGGACTGGACAAGCAAAAGTAGATAAGAGAGCTGAATGTTTAAATACTCGCACAGAGAGTTTTATGAATAAATATTGCAGTGGATTTAGGGAGTTGAGGCAGATGCAGCACTTCCTCTAAACTAAGAGAGTGGATGAAGAAACGAGGCGAGTGTCAGACTTTAGAGGCAGTGCACATGAAAGGAGAAGTGATTACTGAGAAAAACCTGAAATGAAACAGCTCCTGCTGCAGAGTCAGTGAGGATGTTTGCCTGTGAAGGGGGATGGCAGAGGATTTGGGGGAGCAGCTGTGTTGGTTGGAGCCCAGTCGCAGTTTAGTCATGTCAGGGGAGGAAAGAGGCAGCCAGCAAACAGCCTATTACTCATTAGTGATAGATGGAGGTTTCCACAGCTACATCTCTCTTTATCACAACAGCAGACATTTGTGTCTCGGTGAGTGCACACGCTCATCTCTGCAGACGCTGGTATCTCTAAATCATGTATCTGCATGCTGTGTGCATTTTGTTTGTGTGACTTTGGGAAATTGATACTGAAAAGTAGACAGAAACTGTCAGGGGCTCAATTTTTTTTTTCCAGATTTATTTTGGCTTTTGCCTTCATTGGGATGATATGAGGCCAGAAATGAACCTGGTGGGGACTAATTTCTGATTCATTCATAGGTTTATACATATATGTTAATACCTCCAAGTGTCCCTTAGGTTTAGTCTCTGTATTTATATTTGAGTAATTGTATCCCTGTAGTTAGTGGGGGGTTAGTTTGGTTTTTGACAAGTATCTTTGTCTTTTACTTTTTAAAATAATATTTCCAAATGCATGAATGGACACCTGATATATTTTTGAAACTAAAATTGCACTGTGATTTGAGCTTCTGTAATTGAAAACAAATTGTTGCAAAAAAAAGAAACAGTGGGGGCTCATAGTGAACGTGCCCTTCAAGGTTCACATGAAAATACCAATAAAATTTTAAAAAATGATGGAAGACAAAAAATCCCCCTGATAATGAAAAGCGGCTGGTTTTGCATTTTATCTGTGTCACATTTTGCACTGTGAGACACTGATGCGTGAATGTGATTGTAGACTCCCTGGTGGGCTGCATGATTAAATTTGTAGGATGTGGTGAAAAAGGAAAAATCTTTTCACTGCGTAAAAAAAAAAAAAAAAAAAAGACTGGTTTTGATTGGAAATGAAAGCAGCACCCAGCCCTGAAGCAGGAGGATGTCACCAACACAAACCACAACAGCAAAACACAAAACAGAGCAGCTAACTCAGTAAAGCACTCCAGAGTCGAGTGGGAAACAAATCGGCTGGGAAAATGGCACCGTTCTGCTTCCAGCCGTAGTACAGTGGAGTGTGATTTCTGGTGTAATATGACTTCAATCTCAGCTGAACAAATTGAGTGTTTGTTTAACAATAAGCAGTGCCAACGGATTACATCACAGCCAATAAAATGTACCATGAAAAGGAGCAAAAATCCCCTCCAGCTTTACATCACAGGGTAACTGTTCCACCTCCGAAATGTGTGTGTGTGTGACTACGTGTGTGTGAGTGTGAGCTGCATGTATTAAGTGTCTAATTGCAGAGTGTGAATGACGGCAGCCTGCGGGTCTGTACCTCCTTGACTCTCTGGATCATCGGCTGCAGCCAATCAGTGTTGACCTCGCAGTGGCTGTCCAGGAAGGTCAAGATGGAGGCCGAGGCCGTGTTGGCTCCTCGCACACGTGATCGGATCAGACCTGCGGAGAGAGGACAGGGAAGGAATGACACTGAAGCCTGAAACCGGTCAAATGTTGCTTCACTGCAAGTGGAGATGTCGACTTTTCTGATGGCTCGAGGCTGTTGGCACATTGTGAGGCACTTTATAAAAGGTGCACTCCACTGATTTAACACGTCAGAGTCAATTTACGTGTCGCAATGACGACTCCTTTGCCGCTCTACGTCTTCTGTGGCTCTGTGGGAGCTCTATCAAGTTTAAGGAAATTAGTGAATTGTTGCATTATTAATGTAAGCCCCTCAGCTTTGAAACAACCTGCCTGAGGAGATAAAGCTGCAGAATCAGTGACTTCTTTTAAATCACTTCTTAAAACCCATTTTCATAGACTTCCTTTTATGTGATGTTGTCTTTTTATTTTTATTTTTTTCATTTTACCTTTTTAACTTATGTTTTATTTATTTCATTTCCTTTAATTTGTGGTTTTATTGCTTTTATTGCTTCTGTTGTTTTTGGTCTATTTCTATGTATTATTTTATATTGACATTTTATGTCTTGCATCTTGCATTGGTTTTAATTTTATCCACAAATGAACAATTGAAATGAGGTATTCTTACTGTTTAAGATAATACAAGAAAACCAAAATAAATATATTTGGAGGGACGCCATTTAAACGGCATAAACAGCACAGCGGGCTTTAAATGTGTTTATCAGTGTCAATTTTCCTTTTTAAGGTTTGAACAATTTAAGGATGGTTACTCATTAAATAATTGTTTTTTTAATTTAGGAGTTAATCATCTGTGTTTCTGGGGATATTTACATTTGTGTATTTAAAGCAGCTGCAGCATAAAAAGCCTTTTTAAATGAAAGCAGTTAATTGGATTAGTCTATCTTGTATTTTTGCTCTACTGACCACTTTGAATTACTTGTGAAAAGAAAAGTGTAAATTTGAAGCTGAGAGGTAAATCTATTTTAAAGGACACCAAGTTAAGAACAGCTTTGCTACAGGCAGGGCAGGAACAGCGGTAAAGGTGTCTTTCTTAATCAAAATGTGTCTGCAGTCACAGTAATTTGCATTTTACAGGGGCAAGTGTGAAAAAGGTTAATCGTCTTTTTCTGCAGCATCTCAAGCTAATTAAAGAGATGCAAATCAACATCTGAAGAGTTTTGTTTCGAAGTTAAAGATCATTAAAAGTAACAGAAACTTGTGAAAGTGTTTGTAAAGATAACTGTGTGTCTTTAAAGAGCACAAAAAGCATCCTTGAAGTCTAACTTTCAGGTAATTATTTGTACCTGTTATGTTTGTTAAACCTTTTCCCATCACAAACAGCTTGAAGTATCAGCAGGGATGAAAAAAAAAAAAGATTTCTTTGTGCGATATGAGTCATAGGAAAGATGTGATTATTTTCTACATCATTTTTAAAGGCTGTTATGCCTCAAACAACCTTAAACAATGAGTTCATACAGTACAGAGCTGAACAGACCGAACAGGATTTAACAGAAACTGTTGTGAAGTGGCGTGACTCACTGCTGTTGCTGCAGTTTGTGATTTCAGTGTTTATACAAACACAAAAAGGCTTGATAAATAATCAGTACAGTACAATGAAAACCATCCTCCTTAAACTCAGTGTGCCCTATTCTAAATCTTTACTCAAAGCATGAGACTTGCAACCTTCAGTATATTTGTTATTGTCAATAAATCCAATTAAGGACCAAAACCAACATCTGCTGCTCAGTATTTTCTGTTTCTTCTCCGAGACTCTCAGCTTAAAGCACATTGGTTCCAACTGAAGACTTAAATCTTTAAAAGCAGGTCAGGAAAACACATTTTTATTTTTAGAAGAGGCTCAGTATTTCCTCACACAATGGGACACTGTATTGTTTGACAAATGCCACCCAGTTCAAACGCTATCACACAAGGCATGAGTAGAGGTTATCAGCATTAAAGATATTGGTAAGAAGGCTCCTGCTACACCGACTGGTATGTTAAAAATGCTGTTATCAGCTACTGGTCGCAGCTGCTTTTAATGTTGTTTCCCAAAAATTGGTGTTTTTTAGCAACCTGTAGCTGCTTTTCAAGTGGCCTTTCCAGCCATGTTTATGCCCTCAAACATGGGTGTTTTTTAAGAGTCATCGCTATGTTTCCACCAGTGTTTCCAGCTGGGTTTCCACCGCCAACCGTGGGTGGCAATTGACGGAGCCATTGCTGTGTTTTCAGCAGCATTTCTGCCCCCAAACACGGGTGTTTTTTTAGTATGTGGTCACTGTGTTTCCAGCTGCATTTCCAGCTGTTTCCACTTGCAGTTTTGTACCCAAACTTAGGTATTATTTTATGTAGTTGTTGCTGTGTTTTTGGCACTATTTCTACGGCCAAACATGGGTGTTTTTTAGCAACCTGTAACTAATTTTCCGGTGGCATTTCCAGCTATGGCCATGTTTCTGCCCAAAAATTAGGGTGTTTATTTGAGGAGTTGGCGCTGCACTTACAGCCGTCTGCCTGCCTCCAAACTTGGGTGTTATTTGACTGAGTCGTTGCTGAGTTTTCAGCATTTCTACGCCCAAACATGGTTGTTTTTTTACTGTGTCATCATGCATTTTCAGCAGTGTTTCAGTGTGAAATGTGGGTGTTTTTTTACAGAATCTTCGCTGTGTTTTTGGCTGCATATTCTTAGCCAAACAGGTGTTTTTTAGCAACCTGTCACTGTTTACAGTGGTGTTTCTGTGCCCACACGTGAGCCACTATACGTGTGCTTTAAGCCTAACCATGACCAACTGGTTTTTGTGGCTAAACATAATTACATGTTAACTACAGTGTTACCAAATATTTCAAATATAACAACAAAAGCCTGCCTCCTCAGGTAACTGTGGGTACATTTAACGATCAGTAGTGATGACTTCAGGCAGCAGTTTGAAGGAGGAGGAGAAAAGGAAAAAGGTCGATGATGCCCTGAATGTGTGAGATCATAGAGAGCTGCGTAAAGTGGGAATAAAATCTTAAAATCAATTCTAAAAGTAACAAGAGCAGTTCTTTTGTATGTGTGTTAATGCAATCTCTGTATTTCTTGGGTCATCCAGTTTAAAACACTCGTGATTACTGTATATATTTCACCTTACAACTGCTAACAAAGAGATCTAAAACATTCTGACATAATGACGTGAATTTGGAGACAACTTTAAAGTAAACCTGAGCTCACTCAGACTCGTGCACCTCGGAGGCCAGTTGGGAACCGCTGGCCTGAATTCATTGTGCTTATGTTTTGTCAGCATGTGGCTCGTAAGCCCAAACAAAGTCTTCAGTCTGCGGAGCGAGCGGCAACACAGGCAGCAACCTCAGTAAGAGGGATTATGATTGAGACATCCAAGCCAATCAGCAACGCTCGTTCTCTTGGCTTTTCCTCTGGCTGAACTTTCCTGTGTTGTGGTTTGAGGATTTAATCTAATTCAAGGATTAATTTAATTCAATTCAGATGAAATGATGTGGGTGATGAAATAAACAATGCTTTCATGTTTTTCCTACAGTCTTTTGGGATGAAACTGAGAAAATGTTGTCAGGTTGATATCCAGGTGGATTTTTTCATGTCAGGTTCGTGCACCTGTCCACAGGAGGCGACAGGTGCACAAAGGTAATTTTGTCTCTTCAGTGCTGATAAAAGCTCTGATACTAAGTTTTGTTTTTATTACTGTCTGTTTTAGACTCATCTTGTGTGAACAGCTTATAGCTTCTTTATATTTATACAATTATTTTCTTTCTGATCCTGTCTCTTCTTTATTCTTATTCAGCATACAGAATTTATTACAAAATTACTATAAATTTTAAGCACTTGTTTTTTTCTAACTTAAAAAAAAAATCCAGGTAATATTTTTGTACTTTTCACTGATTTCTTGCTAACTTTTGGTTCATTTGTTCTTTGGCTGCTCTGCCTTCTTTCCATGTTTCTGAAAGAAAATGAGCCATTTTGCTGACGTTTCAAAGGGTTGAATTAGTCATTATTTTTTATTACTTTCCTCCTCAGTTCTAATGCATGTCATTGCTTTCAGTGAAGCAGTTTGCCTCTGTGTTTAAAACGTACTGTACTACAGTAATAAACTTGCCCTTTTGCCCTTAATTTCCTTATGTTGGACCACCTAAAGCACCTTTAAGCCCAGTCTCTTTTCCATTAAGCCAATTTGTCTCCTCCCCCCCGACTCCCCCGGTGCGTCCACACTCACCCTCTCTCCTGCCGTTCCTCAGGCAGCGCACTTTGGGGATCTGAGAGAGCAGCTGGCAGTCCTCAGCTGGAAGAGGAGAGCAGAGGAGATGGAGATGTTATGGTGGA
Source organism: Plectropomus leopardus (assembly GCF_008729295.1). Classification (NCBI taxonomy): domain Eukaryota; kingdom Metazoa; phylum Chordata; class Actinopteri; order Perciformes; family Serranidae; genus Plectropomus; species Plectropomus leopardus. Next base: position 5,146,944 of record NC_056476.1, on the reverse strand, counting down.
AGCAGAACACACACAGAGAAACCTCCCAATCATGTCACTCACAAATACACCACACGGCTGCACGTATGAGGATTTAGTGCACTTAAACACAGTCACGCAGGGAGATAGTTACACAGAAACGCACCCTCAGTAAAGGCCACTTACAGCACCGTATAATACGACCTAAACACATCACATTCAAGCACAACATCCATTAGAGCTCCATCTCAGTCCTGCAGATAATCAGAAACACATAAAGGCAAAAAGCAGTTCAGAGTGACTGAGTGCTCAAACAAAACAGCTTCATTTCACTGGATAATTAAATTCAAAATCCTTTTTCCATAAACAAATCCAGCCAGCAGCTCATTCCCATCGTCCACTCCCTTTTTCTACATGAGCAATCGCTCCAGCGCAGACCCTTTTGTTGATGTGTATGGATGGACATTATTACAAACAGCACACAAACGCAGGTACACACACACAAACACATCCTTGAGAGGATTAGTATTAGCTGCAGAGAGCGAGTGTGACCTTGCTGAGGGATTGTGGGTAGATCAAGCAGAGCCCCCCCCCCCCCCCCCCCTCCCCGACAGGGATACGGCCGTATGCTGGCAGAAACAAGCATGACAAGTTGTAATCCTCCTTGATTAAATTTGCTGTGTTTACAAACCTGTTTGTTTGCATTTCAGCTGTTGTATCATAGGGGACGTGTGTGCGAGAGCAGGAGTGTATTAGTGCTTTAGTGGTGCTCATGAGGAAAGAGGAGACAGCTGGTGTGTGTGAGTGTGTGTGTTTGTGAGTGTGTGTGTGTAGTGAAGGGGAGGGGGGCTTAAAGCACTTGGGAAAGAAGAGCAGAAAGTCATAGATCACACCCACAGAGCAGATGTTGTGTACTTGTAGCCAGATTGTGTGTGTGTGTGTGTGTGTGTGTGTGTGTGTGTGTGTATTTGCATACATCACACAGTTACATGCATGCAACTGTACACCGTGTGCCACTTTTACATGAAATATGTTCATGCATATAAAATGAAGTATAATTTAAAATACCAGACTGCATATAAAAATTTACAAATTTAAGTTTTTTTGTTTTCTTATCAGTGTAAGCTTCTGATCTGTAATGCAGATCACAATGAAAAAAAAGCTTCTTCCAGCTGATGAAAATGACAAATTGGTGACATCAACAATTTAGCGATAACATGGTTTCCCACATATTCATTTTTTTAAAATATTCATTCATTTTGTGGCGGTCCGCCATGATGAAATCATCTGCAGCCATGTTTTTATTTTAAGTTACATTTAACCTTATGTTGCGCTTGATCTAAAAGTTTGCTTTCACTCGCAAACAGCTGCTCCTCCCATCTATCAATCTGATCGGCTATCTGATTGCGTCGACTGATCAGTTATCCACCCTGCAACTCAAAACTCAAGGAGAGAAAACAAGAAGAGGTTCACCTCCGCGGCGTTTACGGACCCAAAACAATAACTAATTTTAGAGAGGGGACACAGAATGATACACAAGGACACACAGACAAGGAAAAAGAATAAAACAAGTCAGCAGGTAACATCACATACGGATTATTTTTCTGAGGGAAACACTGAATAAACAAATGAAGTAATAAAAACATGAAAAAAGACAATTATTTGTGAATTTGGTAAGTTTAAAATGAGCTGCTGGAGTTTAACTGATCAAATTTGTGCCACAATGCGCATGATTTCCTGTCAGTACATCGATGTAAAGCAGTGGTTACCGACTCATCTGGCCGCAGGGTCAGGATTTTGTCTTAAATCATTAGTTCAAGGTCAGCACATCAGATCAATTATCAAATATTCAGTTTTATTTTACAAAATGTAAACAGCACGTGGGCTTAGAATACACTAAAATAAACATTTTAAAAGAATGAAGGGCAATTACTTAAAACTCAAGTAAATAAATAGCACTGCCACCAAAAAAGTGCATATTGAAAATCGGTGAAATAAAAACACTGCAAAGAAACAGCTTGTTTATAGGCCAAATCATACCAAGAACAGGGCCATAACATAGCTGAACAGCAGAAAATGCCACTTTAAAATAAAAGCTCTGTACCAGAAATTACAAATAAAGAGTGTTTTTTACAAACTTGACAAGATCTAGAGTCACTTAAAGTCCTTTCAGAATGGACCTGTGACCCACTTTTGGACTGCGACCCACCAGTTGGGAACCACTGCTGTAAAGGTCATTCATTTTTTGTACACCAACTGCCAAAATAGAGCAAATTAACACCAGCACGTAGTGTTTGCTGGAGTGTATTCTTGTCTCGCTGTTATCTGAATCACATGCTGCCGTCTGGACTCACAGTAAAGATCACTGTCCTTAACTGAGGACACTGTCCTCATGATTAAGGCGAGCCTTAATAGGATTACACTCAGGCAGGACGAGCTTTCCCCCACCTCCTCCTCCAGCCGTCTGCCTGCAGGGTCACGTCGACTGACCCTTTAGGTCACACTCTCACTGCCCGACTTAAATACACCCATTTGTTCTATTTTCTGGCTTTTTATTGGTCTGAACATGCACGAACAGTCTTAAAAAGAAGACAACACACACTGATTTCAGTATTTCAACAGTCAAATGTACAGGATGTACTTTTTCAGCTTGAGCGTCTGTAATTGTTGCTCATACAAAAGGAGACTTGTATGCTGTCAAAAGCTGAAAGACGCTGAAACTGGGAAACACACTGGTGACTTGGTACATTACCAAGGTAACAGAAACAAGGACACTTGTGTTTAATTGTGTGTCTGCTCTGAAAGTACTGAATCATAACTTTAAGATTAATAATTTATGGTAAAAACAAGTCATTTAAAATCGGACTTTCACATTATTCATCAGGAATTAAATGTTGGAAATTTACATTTTTTATACAGCTGAGTGTGAAAATCCTAATCATTTTAACATGAAAACGTTCTCAAGCATACTGTATTTTATTTCTCAAATTATTTCAGGTATTTTTTCTTCATTTTGGTGGGATTTTCTGTAGCTTAATAAATATAATTCATTTAAGTCATGTGACTTAAAAATCCCTTTTAAGATGTTGGTTTTAAGAGTAATTTGTAAGTTATATGTCTAATTAATGGACTGTATGTAAAGAAACCAACAACCTAATTGCCAGAAAAATGTTAGCATCATTTGTTTCTGCCAACCATGGATATGTTACATTTGTGTTATTATGTGGCCAATATGTTGAAACTTCATGTTTCCACAAGATTGTGGTTAACGTATGGTTAGGTTTAGGCACAAAAACACTTAATGATGGTTAGGAAAAGACCATATTTTGGCTTAAAATCCTTTTTGGGAGCTTAATCCTGACATGAAGAGCAGCGATGTCTCTGTAAAAAACAACTGCTTTTTGTGGCACCGTCTACACCGACGAGGCGCTACAAAACACTCATATTTAGAGCTCAAATAGCCGATGGAAACAATGACACACTAAAAGACAACTGTTTTTGCTGTTTGTCGGTCTCCAGCAGTAGTTTGGAGGTGACTTCTTTAGTTCTTGTTCATACTGAACTGAAGAAGCCGCTCGGATGAGAGGCAAAACATCCTCAAGAAACTTAGGAAGGTCTAGCTGCCTACGATACAGCACCTAGAGGTATAATGGCAACATTTTCTTTTGCCCACTGGACTTAAAAAAAGACAAAAGAAAAGAGAAAACACCCCGATGAAGGAAAAATAGTCGGCATGGTTTCGGGATGTAAAACTGGCAAACAGCTCTCCCCTCGCTGCGTGTGCAGTCTCAATGAAAACACCATGTAATGACCGACCTCCTGCCTTCAAACCACAACTTAAACAGCAGTTTTATTTGACTTTTCTTAGCGGGTATTTCTAAAACATTAAATAAAACACAGCATTAGAAAGTGGCGACACGAGAAGGCCGCAGAGAAGAGCTGAAGGAAACAGAGCAGTCGAAAAAAAAAAAAAAAAAGTCAAAACTAAAAGCCACAAACTGGAACCAAAGTGTGTTTGAAACACTTGCGTGTGATAGTGAATAATGAAAATTGACAACAGAGGACAAGAAACAGGCAGCCATGTTGGCTTTAACACCGTGATCCTGCCAGTTCAACGTGTGTGTGTGTGTGTGTGTGTGTGTGTGTGTGTGTGTGTGCAGGTAAACCGTCTGCAGCAGAGCGACATAAACAAGGCATTAGTGGGCTAATGGAGCTCTCACTGCTGAGACGCTGCTGTGAAGATGTCTGGCCAGCCCTGACACCTCTGAGTGTGTGTGTGCGTGCGCGTGTGTGTGCGTGTCATTTAGTGTGTGCGTGTCAGTGCCTGAGCACACAGTGAATGTAGGTCACTGTGCTGTTCCCACAGACTGAAGATGCATGTGGTGGTAATTACAGAAAGTGCTGTGGACAGTGTAAAGCATGAGCTCATGTAATTCTTCTGCCTAATGCTGACAAAGGGGAATAATTACTGAAAATGTGGTTATCCTCTAATTCCACCATCGTGGTTAGCTACATAAAAACACAACCCGCACATAATGGTGCCATTAACTTATCTGTTTTATAAATGTCAAGGTCAATTAGACCACTTATTCACTTTTTTAACGTAAAAATAAGCAGTGTCTCATGGTGGCAGTAGCTCCGGCTCATTTCTGCTCTTGCTGTGTTGTTAGTGTGTTTTCATCCCTCAGCAGCATCACAGATCGGTTACGTAATGTGTGAGCGAATCCTCAGGAGGCTCTCACCTCCAGATTCAATCTCTGTGATATCAGACGTCAGTGTGACACATCTTCAAAGCTACCCTTGTCTCTTGATATTACCCTTCTCGCCCTACATCTTCCTACTTTTTGGGCCTCTCGTGCCAAAACATTCCTTTCATATTTGCATCACACATATTCAACGCAGGATGAAAAAGATCTTAACACCTGACACCGAGGGTGTTCGGCCAGGAGAGAGCTTTTCTTGTCATACTATATTTAGTCTTTGGGCACATCGAATTACTGTTTTCTTCCTAAAATATAATGAAATTATGGAAAAACTGGAATTACTGTCTTACTGTCTTCAGTTATTACTGATTGTATGCCTCCACACAGAAGTCACCAGTCCACGAACTTACAATCTAATAACTACGTCTGTGAAAACATGAATGTGACACAAACATCTTCCCCTCGGCAACATAGAAGATTACCACAGTTTCAATGTGGACACCCAAAATTAGTGTCAATAATTCAGTATCTGACCAAATGTCTCCCCTTCTGTTCCTGAGTTATGACGTTAGCCAGAAAAGTGTTTTTGCATAACGTTATGATGTCACAGTGAAGTTAACCTTCGACCTTTTTTAAAAAAGTGTCTGCACTTCATTATTTTATACTATTAAACATTTGGGTGAACTTTTGTCATAATTAGCGCATGAATTCTTGAGTTACGATCAAAAACATGCTTTGTGAGGTGACAGTGACCTTGATTTTTACCACTACTTTCTAATTCTTGAGTTTAAGAGGATGTTTGTGCTAAATTTAGGAAATTCCCTCACAGCCTTTTTGCGATGTTGAATTCACAAGAATGAGAGGGACTTTGACACTTTGACCACCAACATTTAATCAGTTCACCACTGAGTCCAAGTGAATGTTTGAGGAAAAAATAGAAAAAAATCCCTCAAGGAGCTTTTAAAATATTACCTTTAAGAGAATAAGATTGATTTAAGGTCACGCTGAACTTGACCTTTGACCACCAAAATCTAATAAATTCATTGTTGAGTCTTAGTGAATGTTTGTGCCAAATATGAAAATTGGATGAACTGACAACCCCAAAAACATAAAACGGCTATCACTAGCCCAGATGCATAAAAACAGGAATCCCAAAGACTAAATATAGTAAGACAAAAAAAATTCAGTCAAACTTTTTTTTTTTAAATTAAAATTTTCATTTATGGACATAAATGGGTATAAAATATATAATATAGCTGCTCTCAAGATGTTAGGCATTTAAAAATATCTATATATTCTATAAAAATAGATAATCAACCATTAAAAAATATATATATATGTAATTTATGTAATTGTACAATACGAAATCCTCAAATTCCCTAAAAAAACACAGAAGACGAAACCTCAATGTGCTCAATCACAGCTTTCATCAGCAGTAAGAAAACATGAACTCACGGTCAGAGCTGAAGTCATCTATCAAGATTATTTCTTGAATCAGTGATGGAGGACTTCTCATCAGGACACTGAGAGGAAGAAAACAGAAAAAGACATCAGAAAAGTGCCTCTGTTAATGACTAATCAGGCCGTTTGTGTCCGACCACGTTACCTTTTGATGGTGCGAAGGAGAGTGGAGCGAGCCTCATTGTGGAAAGTGATGATGATGCTCGTGGCGGGAAGTTCTGTGTCATAGTTCAGAGACGCACACCTACAGCACGGAGAAAAGAAATCGTCACTTTATCACACCGTTACAGCACGTTTACCGTCCGTCTCTTTAAAAACATATTTATGAACACACACACTGGGCAGCTGTGATGAGCGGCGGTGCCCTGCGGTGCAGTCGCCTCAGCATTGTTGCCTTAGTGACATGGAAATATATGGTTGCCAAGCAACAATTGCACAGACTTCTGGCCCCCTGCTTTAATCTGCTACCTGTTGCTGGGAGCTTCAAGACCAGGTCAGAAGACATGAAGACGAATTTATCACACGCCATTGATCTTGTTATTGTGAACCATTTCACTGTTTACAGCAACAAAATCACAAAATAACTGTTCACCCAGATTCGGTGACTTTTTTTAAATAACTCCTTAAAACCCATTTTTATAGACTTCCTTTTATGTGATGTTGTCTTTTAATTCTTTTTATTTTGTCTTTTAATTCATCTTTTATCTTTTATTGTGTCCTTTAACTCTTCTAATTTATCTTTTTACTTTCTCTGCCCTGATCCTGCTCATTATTACTGTCATTATTGTTATTTTTATTAATAAAAGTTATTGTTATTATCATCACTTTTATTATTATTGTAACTGTATTTTTCTAATATGTCCCTGCCTTAACCTTTCTACTTAATTCTGCCCTCACTTTTGTCTGCCCTTCCTCTGCATTATTGCATTACTGAAACTGTTTTAATTTCTTACAGCCTCTTTGCCTCGTTTGTCAAAGCACTTTGTAAACTGTGTTTTTTAAGGTGTTATATAAATAAAGTTATTATTATCATTATTATTAGTGATTAAGGTTACCAAAAATATACCCAGAAGTCACTATTATAGTTTGATTCCTCCATTTGCCCCCTGGGCTGTAATTTTTTCAGCCCGTTGAGAAGTCCACATCCAGCTGGAGAGACGGATTCATCAACTCAAGATTCTTGTTTTTTCAAATCAAAGCACGTGTTTACGTTATTTTGTCCAGCCCCTGTGTGTGTGACAGATACAGCCTCGAGTGAACCCAGCAGTCAGGACGGTCAGGTCAACTACCTTTAAGCGTACGAAACAGATTTTTCCAAACAACTCCAAATCCATGTGCAGCTCAAGCAAGATTAGTCCTCAATCTACTTGTGCAGATCAAAGGCAGACAGACAGACAGCACCTGGGCTGAGACATTAACCCTGCGCACCTGTAGTGACGGGTGTCTCTGATGGCTCGCTCGCTGCCCAGCCGGTCGCTCTCCTGCAGGTTGAAGGCGTGATCTCTGTACGGGTCGTCCCCTGGTTTCAGTTGCTTCCCCGCCAGGTAGGCCTTCTCATCGAAGCCGCCCAGCAGCTGGCCCTGCTGCTCTGCCCGCGGAGGCTGCGTCACCTGCACGAGCACAAGGTGTGTTTACATGTTTACATCACCCAGAGTCACAGGAAAATGTATTAACCCTCTGAGACCTGAGCAAATTGGCTTGAAGTCTTTCAAAAACATAGGTAAAAGGCAAAAAAAAATTAGAATAAGTAAATAAAGAAAAGTAAAACAAAAAAAAGATATAACCTGAGTCGAAAGGATCTTAAAAATAATAATAGTTCTGTAAATATTGTTAAATATATAACAATGATAATTATAATAATAATATCATTTTGGGACATTTTCTACTAATTCTTGGCAAGTTGCATTTTCAGTGGCATTTTCTTTTTTCCTTTGTTTTTAAAAGAAAGCAAACCAACTTGCTCAGATTTCAAAGGTTTAAATAGTTGTGAACATGTCTGAATGCAACACCATACAAGTTATGTCAATCCAGATTTCAAAGGGTCAAAACAGTGCCTAAGTAAGAATAAATTATAAAAAAAAATCTTGTCAAAGAGAGAATAATTGATAATAAATCAAGAATGAGTTAGATTTAAATGTCGTACAAACAAATTCACTCCCTGTCACACATGTGGACACACAGAGGTGCAAACTGCAGCTCGAATTGTGTTTGGTGTCAACACTCCACTCCCTCACTGTCAACAAACTATTCTTCTGCCACATCCATTATTACTGTGAGACGGCTTCGTGCCACATGCAACATCCTCATAAAGAGAAAGCTGTTTTTAAACTGTCTGTCTTTAAAGTTGTGCAGAAAACTGTACAGCAATTCATTTTATAAATGTCACTGTTGGTTTGAGTGAATTTCACAGACCTCCAGGTTAAAAATCTTTCTCTGCACATAAAAGACCAAATAAACCTTTAACAGCAGAAACACAATTATTGTTCAAACAGGATGTTTGATGATTTTTACTTGAAACTGTTTGGCGACAACTGCTGTGCTGCATGTTGACTTAGAAACTGAGACTGAGGCTTATTCTCTGTCTTTTATTAGAAGTGCATCTAATAAATAATTTGATCTTTGATTTATCTCTTGATTTATCACCAGCTAAGATAGCATCACAGCAGCTGATATTTGTTTCCACCTCATGATGCTGTGTGTGTGTCACCATGGAGAAATGTGGTCCTGATGACACCCGTTGGACCAGGAAACACCACAGAAGCTGTTTTGAGTATTTTGCCAGTTGTTTAAATGTCAGTCATTCTGTTTATGGACTGATTTGTTAATGCTATAACATTGCAACTATGCAAGACGCAGCCACTAAACTTTAAAGGTGTTTATTTGGGATGAAAATGAAGGCTGAGTTTGAAGATAAGCACGGTGTAAGCAGGGTGACTGGAGGAAGGAAAGATGTAATTGGCCCCACACACTACACCTCTGGCTCATGAAGCTTTTTAAGTGTGTAACTGAGATCACATCGACAGCTGAGTTTACAGATTTGTGTGGTCTGTGCAACAGCACCGTTGGCCGACGTTGGTCTTAGAATTGTAAGATTGTTGTATTGCTCCTGGAGTGAACGCGTCACAGCATTATCTTTTTACTTACTCATTTGGTCTATAAAAAGTCAGACAATAGTGAAAAAAGCCTGTCAGCTTTTCCAAATGCCCAAGGTGATGTATTCAAATTGCTTGTTTTGTTTGACTAATAACCTAAAACCTAATGATGGAGTACTGTGGTTGAAAGCCTAAAAAAAAAAGCTAGCATGTAGATTTTTGTTAAATTATTTATTTTCATCAAATTGATTCAACTGAAACACTTAATTCAAAGGAAAATTATTCTTCAGTTATTTTGATAACTGATTAATCTTTTAAGCCATATAACGAGCATATATTTCAGATATTCTCTGATTCCAGCTTTTCAAACAGAATATTTAGTTGCATTTCATGGTCTTATATCAGTGTAAATTGAATATCTTTTAGCTTTTAGTTGAACAAAAAAAAGCAATGTGAAGACGTTAGCTTCCTCTCTGGGATGTGATGGGCTTTGTCATGATTTTCTGCTACATAATCACCAGAAAAAATGTGGCATTGTACATTTCCATTTCTGCAGACCATGGATATGTCTTACATTTGCATGTTATTATGTAGCAGATATGTTTACATTTGACAGTGCTATTTAATGTGTTAAGTTTAGGCACAAAATCCACTTGGTTATGGTTAAAAAAAGATCATGTTTTGGCTTAAAATATCCAGTTTTGGGTGCACAATCCCCAAGCAGTGATGTCCTGGTAAAAACAACTGCGTTTCATGGCAGTGTACTCACTGGAAAAGCTGTGATGGGTTACTAATGACTGGTTTTGCTGTTTATTGGTCTGCAGCTTGGCAGGCATCTAACCAAGGTGGCAAAGTCAGCTCATATACTATATTTCACTTTAGAAACACTGATATGATACATATGAAACATGAAAATGTGACATTTTAGTTGCACAATACCAACATTGTCTTTCTGACATTTTATGAACAAAAAACTACAGAATAATCCACAAAAATAACTGTGTGTTGCAGCCAACAAGCTACTGTTTTCACAGTCACAAATGAGCTTTCACGCTCCTCAAAGGAATTAAATTTTTACAGAGGAAACACAAGAAGATATAATATTTTAGAAGCTGGCATGTGCTGAATAACTGAATAACAATTAATTAATTATCATGACTGTTGCAGATTAAACTCCCACTGATCAATTAATTGATTAATGGTAAATGGACTTAGATAGCGATTTTCTGCCTTTTTTGAATAAAGCACTTTCACAACCACACACAAATGCATCGCGGCCTCGCCACTCGTAGCATTTTGGGTTCAGTGTCTTGCTCAGGGACACTTGGACATGTGGTGAGGAAGAACAGGGAATCAAAAACCCAACCTTGAGATTAATGAAAGACTCGCTCTACCTCCTGAGCCTCAGCAGCCCAGATTATCCAATAAACTGTTTCACCTCTACATTCAGCTGATGTCTGAAAAGTCTAGAAGCCATGTACACTACTCCTCCGCTGTGCCGCTGCACTGTAATCCTGCTGCAACACTGCTCATCTGAGAATTAAACCATGTCCCTTTATTGCACTCACGTTTAAGCCAGTCTGAGTAAAAGCATCAGCCAAATGATTAAAATGTAAATGCTACTTTCTTATTCAGGTCACCGTGTCAGTGCTAACGGGGCAAAATGGGACGGGCACTCATCAAAGCAGAATACACAGTCTATAAAATCCTCAGTAATTAATGGGTTCCCCCACAAGGAGCTTTAACACCACCGAGTGGGAGGTAAAAACAGCAGATGAATACATAAAAGCAGATGAGAGTAGCTGTCATCAAAGAGAAGCAACAGCAAGATGGACAGATGGAAGAATGGATGGCGAAATGAGAAAATGATAATAAAGGGTGAAGCTTTGCTCTGTGCTGCTTTATCAAAGGTCGGTGTAGCTGAAGGATTTATAAAAAGCTCCTGACCAGGTTCAGGTGAGAGTGACCTCATTTTCAGTCTCTCCAGGGGAGCAGCGTGAACGGTTCAAGGATTTACACACAAACATGTCCGCAGTGCACCGCAACAGAGGAAACGCTGTCGATTAATAATGATATCAGTGTGTTATCTGCACAGACTCAAGCTACCAAACTGCTAACATCTAGCAGGTGAACATAGTGGAGCATTTAGCAGCTAAACTGACATATTTTCCTCAATAAATTTGTGGGGTGCGAAACAGAGTTTAAAGAGAGTGAATATTGGACTGATATGTATGCAGTGGACAGAAACACAACTCTAAATGAAAGCAAATGTTGCTCTGGGTCTGTTGGTTGCTTAAATAGCCACTGGTGGAAAGTAACTAAGTACATTTCCTCAACATTGTGCATTGTTGCATATTTCTGCACTGGAGCAAGCTGTCGGACATATCCACGCGCTGGAGCGGGCTGTTGGACATGTAATATCATAATGAAATTAAAGCTGCAAGCAGCGATGAAAGAGCTCTCACACACCCACGTATGTCAGGGTACTAATGGGACACCAAGTAAAGCGGTCGTTCATGACTGTGAAAGTCCGATAATGTACACAGAGAATTTGGACCCTGGAGTGAGCTATTTCACATGGTGTAGTACTTCCAGTGGCCATTAGGTGGCAGTGGAGGGGACACAGATTCCATGTCATCTTGGTGGGCATAATTCGTAGACCAAGCCATGTAAATCCAATGATAATTGTCCCTCAAGGCTTACTTGCTCCCACCAGTAGGTGACGCTATTACGACTGGTGAATATTGTAATACAGATGTGTTCAGGGCAGGACCCTTATTAAACATATGAAGTTTTAGGCAGATTGGACAATGTACACCGAAGTTACAACAATTTCCTGTTCTATGCCGAGACATCAAAATTGTATGCCGCGCCATGGGAAAACCGTAAAAGTTTTGCGCAAACCTTTGATAACTTTTATTGATGAAGGGGTTAGGATTGGACACACCCATTTTGAAGTCAATCGGATTAATCCTTTAGGACAAGTTCGCAAAAGAAGGAGGCCCCAAATCGCGAAAGTCAGCACAAAATTCACAATGGCCGACTTCATGTCGGGTTTCGGGGGTGGGTGCAAGAGGCTTTTTTGTGCGTCTGGGCATGATACATAAGTGTACGTAAGTTTAATAAATGCTGTGTGGGAAAACTGGTCTAATTAGCACCGCCCTGTAGATAACTGTCATTGTTTCAGCCCTGCACATTCCTGTAGAGAAAAGAAAAAAAAATCCAGTTCTGCCGGTCTTTCACACTCTACGTTTTACTAAAACTGGTCAGGTGTTTGCGAAAATGTTGACACAAGGACCACAAGCAGCAGATGTCAACACATTTCTACAGCTGGTGTAGAAAGGAGGTAAAAAGACAAAATAAAACAAGATACTCCAGTGGTTTATGTTGTTCTTGACATATTTTGTTGTATTTTTTTGCCATTCTATGATATTCTTAATGTATATTACAGTATGATAGGCCTATTTTATTTGTAGCATAATATTTTTTATATTTCTAAAGCTCTACATACTAGTTTTAAACATTTTAATATAGCACAATGCATTTTTTACACTCTTTAGCATTTTAAATATATTTTATATTGTTGATATTTACATAGATTTTAGCATAATAACATTTTATTTTTATAATTTACATACCTACTTTAATACTTTTTATTTCTGCTTTCTTATAACATAGTGGCTTTAATGGATCACAATTCCCTCTGGGGATCAATAAAGTGTTTCTGATTCTGATTTCACTTGATGTCCACCTGTCACCTGCCGTGTTACTCTGAAGGTGCAATGTAAACAAAGTTTCCTATTTACTTACTTACACCCTGTGATAAACCAGTTTAGTCGCAGCTGTTTATTCAAACACTCTGTGTTATACATATAAATGTTATTATAGCAACATAAAATTATATTATGTTTACTGAATTCACTGAACTTAATTAAGTTGTATTAAAGAAAATTTAAATTGTATAAATAAAGTTGCATCAATTATACTTTTACATCATTATATACTGAGTTTCTGTCTACAATTGAACCAGAAGAGAAAGGCCTTGTGTTGACACTGTTGTATAATTCCCAATATTTTCGACACACTTCTCCGCCGCCCATCAAATGATGTTTGACCTCACTGCTTACCTCAAGAGCATCTCCACTTAACTCCAATTAACAAATACAATTTTCCATCCACTCTGCATGATTAGGCTACTAATTAGATGTCTAATTACATTACGTCTTCTGCATACGAGAAATGGTTAATTACAATGCCTAATTACCAAAAACACAACTCATTTCATAAGCAATTTACTGCCGGCACAAGTCATCTGCGTACAAGTTAAACAAGTGTGGAGAAAATTAAAAGATGAGACGCAGCTCCAATAAATCCAATACAGAAGGATTCAGAGCAGATTTTCTCTCCTATAAAACTCACATTAGAAGCATCGAAAAAAACACAAACATTGAATTAGGACTGATTCCTTTTAGAGCAAAGATACACATTTCTGCAGGACACCACAAGCGCATTTATCATTTCTACTCATTTAAGCAGTTTTATCTTTTCTGACAGGAACAAAGAGCACTAAGACTGAGAGGCGACCCTGAATTGACCATGAACTGGAAGAGGAGGAAATGTTTCATGGTTGCATTTTAGCACAAGTGATGAGTTACTCTTATTTAATTTCAGAATTAAACAAGTTTTTTCTTCCACCGTAACCTAAATCTCACTAGAGCCACTGCAGCCATATGACATATCAGAGAGGTTTTGCCACTATTCATAGCTAAGACCTCTTTCCAAAATTGTGTGTTTCATATCCCTCGGTAATCCGCAAGTATCATCATGACTAAATATTAAAGGCTACAGAAAAAAATGGTACTCAGAGGATAATAAGACAAAAATAACAGAAGGCACTCCGAGGCTCGGCCCACTGAATTAAATATGAAGCTCGTCTGGAAGATGAACACGTCTGCTGGCTACTTCAAGCCGAATTAAAAGACAAATCACATACAAGTCAAAGCCGCCTGAGAGATGAGGCCCTGCTGACGACGGGGTCCTACACAACACACACTATCATGTAGAGGTGATGTGGTGGGTTTACGTCCTTTACGTGATCTTTTTACTGCCTTATATATCCATAGTTAGTTTACACGTTCACAAGCAAGTTTTACGCATTTTTTCTTTAGCTAACAGGGATTCATATAGTGCAAACCATAAATAAGCTCTATTTGTATGTTATTGTAACCTCTTTAACCCTTGATGCTGTTCAGTTAGATTTTGTTTAAACCTGCAAAAATTTTATTTTAATTGTATTGAAGCTCCCAGAGTTTCCAAACAAACTGAATATGTCTCAAGTTGGTGAAAATGTGTATAAAAGAAGCAGAAAATGTGGAATATTCTCATTTGGAGTCTTGGTTTTAAGCATTTCACTCGTTTTAAGCATTACTATATGGTTAAATTTGAAGGCTTTCACAGTCTTCTTTTATTCCACTAAACTTTGAGATAATTACCGAACAGTATTTACAACTAGTGTAAACATAGCTCCCTCTTGACACACAGTAATGCATTAATTATGAATACCACGTAATAGTAAAACACTCTAAGCCAAAAAAAATCAAAGAAGCAAAGAAAAGCTTAGTTATTAGTAGTTTTTACCATATGTTGTAATTCTTTGTAATCTTGATGTAAATATTTAGCTTTTGTTTTGTTTTGTTTTTTACCATCAATATTGTATATTACTTCGATATCTTCTCTTGGGGCAGGCATTGGAAACTAGCTTTCACTGTAATCTATATATGTGATTATGTATTTACTACAGCTTGTTTGAAACCGACTGAAGTTGTACTTTGTTAATTCCCATTGTCCCTATCAAATAAATTAAATAAATAAGACTAAATAATCCTTCAACCATTGTTTCTGTTTACCAAACTAATTAAAATAAAGATATTTTCAACATTTCTGCATTAAATTATTAAAAACAGACTTGAATCAAAGCTTACATGACAAAAAAGGACAATTTGTTAGGGTACCAGAAAGTTAAGCTCTGGTGGAGGTTAATACATTGAGGGTTTGTATGTATTTCTGTGATGGAAAATATGTCTAATCCTTGTTCAGACACGATTGTTAACGGCACATTTAACCTAATTCTCTTGTGACGTGTTTATATGGTCACATGTCGAATCATAGTCTCCGGGTCAGTCAGGAAAAAATGGTCTGAGCAATAAAACCAGCCCAATGATGATGATGATGATGATGATGATGAAACTACTTCATATCAAACAACAGATAAAAACTTAACGTTGTTAGCAGTTTTCATTTCCTGGAAAAAACCCGCAGGAGGATTATGACAAACTGACTGGCTGATTAGCTGGATGCGGGTCTGTGGTCAGATGTTTACAACATGTCCACTGCTGCATGTCGAGAGCCATGACAGCAGATGTGCGGGTCAGAGAGACAGCTGATTACTGCGTTCACACACTGGCGCTGTGCAGAAGAGGCAGGAGAGTGGTGCTGCGAAATTAGACCACTCAACGCAGGAAATGAGGGGAAAAAAGTGGAGCCAGTGCAAACAGATTTCACAGATGATGTCATTAGTGAATCAAATGCTGCTAATGAACGGGCTTATGGGGGAAGAAAGAGGGAGGAAAGCAGAGGACAAACGGTAATAAATGAAAAAAGAAAGAGAGAAGAGAGGGAGGGACAAAGCAAAAAAAAACATATAGAAGTCAATGACAAGAAAGAAAGAAAGAAAGAAAGAAAGAAAAGGAAATAATGAAGAAGGGACAAAGTGGAGAAAGTAATAAAGACATAAAGGAGGGTAGAAAAAATGAAAAGACAGAATGATGCAAGAAAAAAGAAATGAGGAAACAGAGAAGGGTGGAGAGAAAGAAAAAAGAGAGAAAAGGGAAAAATAATAGAATTAGAGAGACGGACACTACGTCTTTATTGTACGACAACGACAATAAAGACAAAGAGAAAGGAGGGAGATGTAAGGGAAAGGAAGAAAGACAGACAGACAGAAGGAAAGAGACAGACAGACAGACAGACAGACAGACAAAGACAGACAAAGACAGAAAGACAGACAAACAGACAGACAGACAGAGACGGACAGACAGACAGACAGACAGACAGACAGACAAAGACAGACACAAAGACACACAGGCAGACAGACAGACAAAGACAGACAGACAAAGACAGAAAGACAGACAGACAGACAGACAAAGACAGACAGACAGACAGACAAAGACAGACAGACCCCCTTGTTGAAGTCCCTCTGTCTAGTCTTTGTGTGCCAGCCTGAAAGATGAAAAGACAAGAAAAGACAGGGAAGAAGGAGAAGAAAGAATGAATGGAGGCAGGAAAGACAAAAAGGAAAATGAATGAAGGCGGACGGGGAAAAATAAATCAAAAAGAGAGAGGGACAGAGTGACAGAGTGACATATGAAAAAGAAATAAGGAGGACATATTTAGAGACATAAAAGAGAAAAAAGATAAAAGTAAAGAAGAAAAAAGGTGCTGAGGGAAAAGAAAGAATAAAGGAAGAGAGACAGGACAGACAGATGAAGGAAAAGAAACAAATAAAGGAGGATGGGCAGAATAAAAAGGAAAGACAACCGGGAAACGAGAGGAAGGACAGAGGGGTAACGGGACATATTAGGGGAAAATAGAAGATGGACAGAGTGATGAAAGACGAGCGGGACAGACCAGCCAGTCGCCAGACGAAAATGTCGTTTGTTCCCTCAAACCTCAAATATTTCACTTTGCATGTTTCATAAACATCATATAAACGTTACGGTGATGCAGGACGAGAGACGCCTGCCGAGCTGCATCACGATGTTCAAATCCAACAAACAGCTAAACTGGCTGTTTTTCAGCGAGTCATTTCTGTGCAAACACGGGCGACCCGTCACTTTCTTCCCAGCAGGGACAGTGACACCAAGAGCGCTTGTTTGTGGCGAGACACCACTGCATTTCCAGCTGCTATTGTGTCCCCGAAATCGAGTACTTTCAGCCAAAACGTGATCTTTTCCTAACCATGAAGTCTTTGTCTTGCCAGAACCTAACCACACACAGCGTTTAAACATTAAGGTTCAAGGTAACTATCATACCAACATTAACAATTTTAAGTGTAAAATATGTGATTAAGTGTTTCTTACAATGTTTGTGCCAAATTTTAAGAAATTCCCTCAAGGCGTTCTTGACATACTGTGTTTACGAGAATGGGACAGACGCATCGGTACACATGGGCGGACAAACTGAAAACATAATGCCTCCAGCCGCGACTGTCGCTGGAGGCAAAGGCACACAGATAAAGAAGGAGGGAAGGATCTAAGAAAGAAGCAAATGAGGGAAGGAAGAAGGAAAGGAATGGAGGAGAAGGAATAGGAAAGGACAGAATGACAAAAGTAAGAAACAGACAAAGGACAGGATGATGGACAAAAAGACAGTAGACGCATTTCCATTACAGATTTGCGCAAAAATTAAGAGATTTTTTTTTAAATGTAGATAAAACACAATTGCGACATGACTGCGTTTCCGTTGCGTGATGTTGTGTGACTTCTCCTCTCGTAATACTATTCCAGTAACCATGACGATGGACGTTCAAAACATTAGCAGGTTTATTTCTATTGCAGCCGTCACATTAGCTGTTGTTATTTCCAATCGAAGGCGACATAGGCGTGCTATACGAGCGATAATGGAAAGGCAAGCCTCTTATACGTGGGAGTGTCCACGTATATGTGATTTCTGGGAGCTGACAGTCGACGGTTTCACAGAGAAATTGTGGATTCAAAACTTCCGGATAATCCGCTCAACTTTTGAAGAGTTACGCAACAACAAACTCTTGTAGCGCCTGCTGCATCATGAGGGCGCCAGTTCATATCAACAAACACAAAACCACAGCGTCATGTGACTTGACAAAAAGTGTTTCCATTGTAGTTTTGTGAAATATGGCTTTTTCGAATCGCCTGAAATACCACCTCATGCAGGCATAAAAACTTTTTGCAATAAATGGGAGAAGTTGACGTGTTTCCATCAGGCGTATTTCATATTTGTAATTTCAATTTGCACAATTTGAGAGTTAATGGAAACCTGCCAAAGAAATAAAGAAAGGACAGAAAGACAGAAAGACAGAAAGAAAGACCCCTGGTTGAAGCCCTTCTCTCTGGTCGCTGTGTGCCAGCCTCCTCCTGTTGAACTGTTGGACTCTGTAGTGCAGAGCTGGCAGCCGGAGCGCTGCAGGTCAGGTTACCAGAACAAACTACAGCGAGGAAATCTCAGTTTGGCGACGAAGGTGAACGACCCCGCTGAGCAAATCAAAGATTACAAAAGAAAAAACGCTCTACGTGGAAACACTCAGATCCAAAGCATACAGTTCAAAGAACGATCTGATTAGATGTCTTGTTTGCGGTTCGCCAGCACAGATGATGCATCTCTCTTTTATACGACAATCAAACGCACAACGATTACCCAAAGCGCTTCCATATTTGTTTGCATGCATCTTCAGGTCTTCACCATACTCCTGGCCGGCGTTCAAACAACGATGCAGACCACAGTTCCCTCTTTTTTATGCACGAGGTAACTGCTTAAGTAGGCCTGCGAGCTTAAACGCCACAACAGCTCCACCGTTTGGCATTTGCCCTTGAATTATTAAATCCTGCGAACAGCGTTTTAATGAATCTGCTGCTGCTGGAGCGAAGCATCCTGACATGTTGGCACACATCCTCGGCCAGCTGGGACAGTTTTATTGGTCTTGTGAAAGAGACTCCAGTGTGCTGTATTTACACAACAGTCACTGTCTCTGAAAACTACAGTTAGATATTTAATTGAATTGTCTGTCAGCTTTGTTATGGAGTGAAATCACGAAAAGCAGCTGCAAAACAGCTATTCAGGGAAGAATTTATTTATGTTTTTGCCCCCAAAAATGAAATATTCTCACAGAATTCTAACTGGAGTCACTTTTACATTAAATGAAACTCTCTGTCTCGCAGTTTTGTTAGTTATTAGGCTGAAAATGAGAATGTAATGAAATTAAACATTATTAGGGCTAATTCTGGACCATTGTCTCCCAACCTGTGGGTCCTGACCCTTACTAGGGTCTGCCAAAGGTGCACGGGGGACATGATGTTTTTTTTTCAAGTACATAATAAAGACAGATAATTGTACAAAAAGGATGTAAAAATATCAGGAAAACTCATCTATGATGTAAAACAGGAAATAATCTGCTCAAAATGAATAAAAAGTGCTCGTTTTACACAAACTTCCGGCAGTTATTGCATTTAGTACTTGGGCTAATCAATCAGTTGTTCTCTACTGTTATTGTTGAGCATTCAACATAATATAAAATATAAAAGGAACAGGGGTCCCGAAAGGAAAAAGGTTGGGAACCACTGTTGCAACAATTCTTTGAATAACTGCAAAATTGCCAAACATATGCTGGTGGGAACTTGCTCTATATGACAATAAACATATCATATATTTTAGATTTGTATCAGTGGTCGAATAAAACAAGCTATTGCCTTTAGCTGTGGGACTTTATAACAGCCAATTTTACGTTTTCTGACATTTTATAGACAAAACGATTAATCCAGGATGGAAATAGTCCTCAGCTGCCACAGGTGTAGATTTCAGGGGCGCACAGGGGACACGTCCTCTGAAGAACATGTGCATTTGATAAGATACTGAACCCCAAATTGCTCCTGGTGGCTGTTCCATCAGTGTGAGTGTGTGTAAATGTATAAAAACTGAGTAGTAGGTCGAATGTGACTCGTAGTGTGAAAGAGCTTTGAGTGGTCAAAATATCTCGAAAAACACAACAAGTGCAGATCCTTATAGCATATATTCTTCCAACTAAGAGCATGAAAGTAGCAGAAGACTTTTGTTTTGACTAAATTTAGGCATTTACACCGTGAATAATGGCTGAAGGGGTTCACATTCGTGCCTAAAAATTCTCCAAAATGCAGGAAATTTAGTGCTTGATGCTCAAAATTTCTTGCCAGAGGACCCCCAAACCTTGTTCAATATGTGTTTTCTGCATTAAAAGCATAAAGAAGCAGACGTTTTTTAGACAAATTTAGAGCAATTAGTGCCATAAGTGCAAAAAAGGTAAAACTAAAATTCCCAACAAAATTTAAGCCCCCCAAATTTCCCATTTCACGTGTCCCCTATGTACAAAACCCACGCTGCTGCATCCCTAGGGTCCAACTAAATATTATTTATTTACGTTATTTTTTTTTCCTGTAAATGCAGTCAGAATAGCATTTAGCTCCAAAAAGTGTGAAAAATGCCAAACTCAAGTTTTCAAAGCACAAGTACAACTCGTACAAACTTAAACTTCAGTTTACAACTGTTTAAAACAGCAGAAAAGCAGCATGTTCTTACATTAAAGAAGCTGGAGCCACAAAAAAAACCATTTTTTCTTGATAAATGACTGAACTCACTGTTTATCAATTGTCTGTCTTGACAAATAAACCATCCTGCAGCACCACAGTCTTCCTCACTTTGGTTAAAATGACTAAAAGCACAAGCTACAGGTCTTGTATCTCTTTCCACTTAATGCATCAGAAAACCCTGCAGCCAAGTAGACCAGAACTCCTAATCTGAGCTGGCATAGACCCAGCTCCAGTCCCAGCAAACACTGTTCAGACTGTGTCTATAGGCTATGTGTTGCAACCTGGAGAGGTTACTGCAAGCAGACCACCACACCTACAGTATCATTTAGCAGAGGTTGTGTTCACTCCTCCGCCCTGGTAGCAGGCAACAACAGGCGGATACAGACCTGACCTGACAGAAACAGGCCTTTAATGACACACTGGAGGGCAGACTGAGCAAGGATGTCTGCTCTTGTGCCCTGTCCGAGCTGAAACCTGCGGTTTCTTTGCACCAATGCAAGAAAGGTCTCAGCATAATGTGGTTTACGAGGTGTTTGCGCACGACGCACAGGATTTATGGAAAGCCTCTTACGTGTGCTTGAGGTACTCGCAGGCTCGAGGAAGGCACGGAAAGGCAGGAAAACACAAGCAGCCTGTAGAATAATGGTATACGGCTGCACAGGAGGTGAGAGATGATGCGTTACAGCCGTCAAAGCAACATATTCCCGCTGTGACACCCAGCTGTGCATCACCACCTCCAACACCACCACCATCCCCATCACCCCTGGACCCACTCACACACACACACACACACACACACACACACACACACACACACACATACACACACATGCACATCAACATGCAGCACACACTCTCCTGCAGCTCGGCGCCTCCAGCGACCGCTCTCCTTTCTCTCTTTATCCCCGCAAGCCGCGCTCACTCACTATCAGCGGGATGGTCCTGTCGTCCCGGTGGATCTCCAGCCGCCCGGGGACCAGCTTCTGCCCATGGCCCCTGCCGCGGGTCTGCGACGCCGACGACGACGGCGACGACTGGGGCTTGTTGTCCTGCCACAGGTAATAAAACGTCCCCAGGATCCACGCAACGGTCAGAATCGCGATGGCGTTGGCCCGTATCCTGCGCATGGTGAGCCCATAAGGAGGGCTCCGGAGGCGAGCCCGGCTGGTTCAGGTCCGTCCGTCCCCGGCAGAAGGTGCAGCCTCCCCCGCCGGTGTGATGCGTTGAGTCGCAGCAGCGCAGACAGACAGCCTCTATCTCTCCGCGAACAGCCTCTTCTGCCGGAGCGCTGCTGCCTCTCTGCTGGGATTTGCGCACTGACACAGCCACGGTCCTAGCGCCGAGTCATATCATCCCCCTACACACACACACACACACTCACACACACACAAATTATCCATCCACACACTACAGTGAGGAGAGGATGTCCAATCTGCATCCAGCAGCTTGTTTCAGCTCTCATTGGTGCAGATCAGCAGGGAAATTAGGAGAGATGCATTTCTCCACTTCTTTTATCATTTCAGCCTCTGATCAGTGGTGGAAGAAGTATTTAATAATTTACTCAAGTAAAAGTACTGTTACCACACTATGAAAATACTCAGTTACAAGTAAAAGTACTGCATTAAAAATGTTATGCAAGAAGAAGTATAAGGAACACGTACTTAAAGTATTAAAAGTACCAGTGTAGAAAATTATTTTTGAAAGATTGAAAGAAAACAGCAGCCCCCCAAACTCAAAATTATGTTAAAAAAGAAAAAAAATCACTAAATAAGTCTAAATTATAAAAGATAAAATAAAATCGAAAATTCAAAAAATAGTGAAAAATTTCAATAAATTATTTTAAAAAATCAAAAACATGTAAAGAAGATCCCCCTCAATTTATCAAAATAGTTGATTAATAGTGAATAGTGATTAATTCTCTGTGAATTGACTGATTGATTAATCAACTAACTGTTGCAGCTGTACTTGAATAAACTGTTTGGTAATTTAGTTTCTAACAAAACATTATATTTCATAACACTTATAAAACTTGCACATTTTATATGCAAAAATGTGTTAAAGTTAAAGTATAAAATGACATGGAAATAAAATACTCAAGTAAAGTACAACTACCTCAAATTTGTATGTAAAGCCATTTAATTTATAACAAAACAACAGTTTTTAAAAAATGACTTTTAAAAAATCAGCCACTGCATCTCTTTCAGGAACAGTGTCCCTGTTTTCCTGGACAATCCCCTGACCTCTTTAATCGGGACCATTTCCTCTGTAAAAAGACGTATCAGTATCAACTAAAAATAAAAACTAGATGAGTTAAACTAAAACAACCTGTATGCCAGATACCACTGAATGAGAAAATATGTTAATTTTGGTGAACTGACCCTTTTATTCCTTCTATACTGCTCCCCCTGCAGCCAGAATCAAAATGAAGTCTGCAACTTATTTCTCCTCCCTGTATAAGAAGACTCATTATTCTGCCTATGCATTTTAAATTATACATTTAAATTAAGAGCCTGCAGCTCACAACCAGCATATTAAGCAGCTGAATTGATCATGAAGAGAAAAAAGAAGCCATTGCAGCCTTTGAACGGCAGCGTCATGAATATTCAAGTCCTCCTGAGTTAATTCTGGTTTTGCACAGATGACCTCTGCAACTATGACTTATTCAGCGTACGAATAAATCGGAGGCGTTAAAAAAAATGTCAGAATACATTAGACTGAGAAGACTTCTCTCTTAAATCCATAACGGGCCTTTTAATGGCTGCACGGACCAGCAAAGAAATCAGAGCAGAGCAGCAACACCTCCGAGGCATAACAGAGCTGAGGAGGCTGAAATATTTTCATCTCAATCTGGTAAAAGAAATAAAAAAACAGCCCTCAGTATGAGCTCATCTAACCCCACCTAACAGCTATAACACTGTGTGTGTGTGTGTGTGTGTGTGTGTGTGAGGCGTCCACACAGCTGGGCCCACAACCACCACAACATCAGGAATCAGGAATGCTAAGTTTTCCTTCAGCAGAAACGTAAAGAAACTTGATCCAGAGTCAGCAGGGAAGAGGCAACACTGAGTACAATAAAATCAATACACGAAGAGGGAGGATCAATCTGCAGCTGTACGCCGTTATGTCATTCATCTGTGATTCATTCATGTTTTTGTGATGAAACAAACTTAAATGGTTTATGGGTAAATTTTCATTTAAATCACCCCATGAGCTTCTATTTCTCCTACATTAAGTGTTTTTTTTTTAGTTATTTTACCTTACATTTAAATAATTTTTTCTCCATTAAGTTTTTTTCTTCCACATTTAGTTTTTTCTCCTGCATTTAATTCTTTCCACAACGTTTATTTTTCTCATGCATTTAGCGATTATCTCCTACCTTTAGATTTTTATCGCCTACATTTATTTTTTTCTCTCCTAAATTTAATAGCTCTCCTACATCTAGTTTTTTCCTACATTTTTATAGGCTTTTTTTCCTCACACATATAGATTTTTTCGCCTACATTTAGTTTCCCCCCATATTTCACTTTCTCCTTTCCTATTTTGTAAAATGAATAAATAAAAAGGAAGAAAAACTGAAAAACAGAGAAAAGCAAGAAGTCTGATGCTATATTTAATGCAGTAAGCTGTATTTTGTAATGTAAAGTAATTCAAATGGGACTTTGGATGAGGAATATGGAGCAATTTGGGACATGAAAATGCAGAACATAATGTGAAAACTGACATTGTAAAGGTTAACAGGATAAAACATTTCCTCAGTTAAATAGCTGTGATATGGTCACAACTCATAAAAAACCTGACATGTACTGTTTGTGTTTTAGGTTGCTAAAAAATCCTTTCATATCAAATTTTAGGGCTACTAAAAACATTTTAATATGACATGATGCTGCCTATATGTTACCGTTATTCTCAGAAAAAATGCCAAACCAAGCAACAAAACAGGCCCAGAGATGAAAGCCGCATCACCAGCAACAATGTTAAAATGCTGCTGGTCAGATTTTCTAATCAAACAAATCAGTCGTGTTTGAAAAGAGCCTCTTCATTTAATCCGCACATCAAAATGCACTGCAGAAATCAGAGTCTAACAAGCTGCAGGCGGGGGTCTATCCACTGTGTCTGCTGTCTCTCTGAAGCCTTGCACTTGGAGGTTAATCTCATTATACATGTAAGCTGCTATTCCCTCTTCCATCCCGTCATGGAGAGACCCGTCAGCATCAAGCTTGTGTATATAGAAAGGGGAGGTCACGGGGGTCAGAGCCACATCTGGCTTAAGGCTGAGAGATATTTGTCTTCATTCGTACGGACAGAGGAGCGCCTCTCGCGGTGCTGCTGTCACTGTTATCTTTGGGAAAGACAGTGACGCCCTAAAGCAGGGAGGAAAAGTCTCTGCACATCCAGACAAGGGGAAGGATAAAAGCACACAGCAGTCATGGCGAGGTGTTGGTACTGGCAGCTCTGTGGGGGGATCCTGCACACTCACAGGCCTCTGGACCTGCAGCCAGTAACTGGGTTGGTTGTGTCAAGATTACTGGGTGCAGGAGAGGAAACGAGGGCTGTGTGCAGCTTTTCCAGCAGCCTCGTGTCAACAATCTCTCCTGAGACTCATGGAAAGACAAAGCTCCACGTTCCCATGTCTGACATGAAAAAAAGGGGGAAAAAATGGGAGACTTTCCACAGTTACTGGGTGGGAACTGGGACTAAAACGTCGGCCTGTTTTAACTCAGAAACATCACAAATCTGCAAACTAATCACTAAAAACTCAAAAAAAACCCTGAATAAAATTAATTTTCTTGAATATGAACATACTTAGTACAAACAAACTGGAAAAAAAACCTAAATTTCCACCTCTACTGTTATGTTTTTATTAACCTGTGATTTATTCATTCACTCATTATTTTGTAATTAAACATACACACATAACAGTTTTTTAATGTAAATTTTCATTTAAATTGCCCCCTGAGCTTCTATATCCACAATATGTGTGTTTTTTATTACTGGGTGAGTGCAATAGTTGTCGTGTGCGATGTGTGCACAATTTGTACAAAGTGAAACTGTGACTATGTGCAGTTGCATATGTGGTGTTGTTTTTGTTTAGGCTTTTGTGTTTTTAATGTCATGGTGCGAAAATTGTTATTGTTGTAAGTGTGGAGACATAATCTCTGATCGCACTGAGTCCAAGACAAATTTACCCTGCAGGGGCAATAAAGTGTATCATATCGTATCGTACCGCATCGTATCGTACCGCATCGTATCGTACCGCATCGTATCGTACCGTACCGCATCGTACCGCATCGTATCGTATCGGATCGTATCGCATCGCATCGTACTTTATCATATACATGAGCTGTTTTTCTCCTGGATTTAGTATTTTCACCTACATTTAGCTATTTTCTCCTAAATGTAGTTTTTTTCTCTCCCTCCATAATCACTAATTCTCCAACATTAAGTGTTTTTCTCCTGCATTTAGTTTTTTTTTCTTCTCACTCATTAAGTTTTTACCCTATAATTAGTCATATATTGAGCTGTTGTCTCTGATATGGAAACTCTTAATATTGTAGTATTTTTATATGTTTCATCTTACTTTCTGATTCCTGTCATTTGTATACTTTTTATTGCTTTTTTCTTCTTTGCCTTTATGTATCTCTTTTTATCCCTCTGTCAAGCACTTTGAGTTGCATTCAATTTATGAAAGATGCTATATGAATAATATTTATTATTATTATTATTATTATTATTGTATGGTTGTGGCATTTAACAGACTTGTTTATTCATGTTTTCATTAGACTGAAGGGCTAAGGTAAGGTAAGGTAAGGTAGGTAAGGTAAGGTAAGGCGTACTTTATTGTCCCACAGGGAAATTAGTTTTGGACTCAAAGTTGCTGCAACTGAGAGAAATTGTAGAACGTTAACAAACTTGCTGCTCACACACAGCGGGTGAACATAACAGCACTTACTCATTACACATATTCATTTGTGCTTTACCAGGATTTTAATAAGCTCATTAAATTAATTTTGGTTTGTGTGAGCAAAAATCTTAACAATCTCAAGGATCTTCAAGGAGGTCAGAGGAAAAGGGTTTAAGAGGGATAAAAGCTTTGTATTTTCTTGTGTTGGTGGTAAAATGTGTGTGTGTGTGTGTGTGTGTGTGTGTGTGTGTGTGTGTGTGGGTGGGTGGGTGGGTGTGTGCGTGTGTGTGTGTTTTCGGCAGACACTCCCACACACCGTCACCAGCTCTTTAGTTCCGCCGAGAATCACTGCTGGCATTTCAGAGAACTGTGCCAAAATGGTGAATTTAGAAAAGCGAACAAAGACACACACACACACACACACACACACACAAACACACACCGTCACCAGCGTGCACACACACACACACACACACACACACACACACACACACACACACACACACACACCGTCACCAGCGTGCACACACACACACACACACACACACAATCCTACAATCCTGTAAGCTTCTATGGAATTCCTCTATGATAATAGTGGAAACTCAGCCAATCGCCTCGCGGCTGTAACCAGTGATCATCGTGCTCTGCCATGTACAAGTGCAGTCTTGTATGTGTATGTGTGTGTGTGTGTGTGTGTGTGTGTGTGTGTGTGTGTGTGTGTGTTATGCAAACATCTAGTGTCAGAGAGGACACACACACACAAACACACACACACACAGAGCGAGCAGGAATTTCTCAGAGCTTCTGTTCTGATGTGGACGGAGTGAGCGCAGGCTTCCCATCAGAGCACAGTGTTAACAATAAGCAGCTTTAGTGTCTTTTCACATCAGACCGTGTTCTTTAGTTAGACGCCCTCCCTGTAGGCCTCAGAGGGGGGGCCGCTGTAAAACTTTATTGTTCTCGCACTGACAGAGATTGTGCACTTACAGTCGATTCAATGATCAAAAGTTTTCACAGCAGGATATAAACTCAAAAACTTCTCAAACCAGTCTTGTGAAACTCAGTTTGTTGCCAACGCTCACTGCTGTGGGGCGAGTCACAAGTCTTCATAAGCGAAATGCAACTTCACATGCAAGTCTTTGAAATCTCTGAAGGCTCAGTCTTTTCAGCGCAGAGGCCAGTTAGAGAGAGAGCAACAGAGGAGCCAAGGAGAGCTCAACTCTTAATACGATATGGGCTCCCCTCAAAACGTGATTTGTCAATATGCTATTCTTGCCATGCGTTTCTGTTTTTCTCCCCCATTGTGGATAACTTGTAAAACAAGACTATTATTGATGTATGATTCATGCATGAGGATGACTCATCACTTAACTTCAAAAAAGACACCGTGCTATTCTTGCCATCACCATGGAAGCGTGGCAGAGTAACACTGAAACTTCACTCGCTTTAACTCAAACAACAGAACAAAACAAACTTCTATATATCAGATGCGCAGACACAAAGCGAGTAGGCCTCCATGCTCGCAGCTACGAATGTTTCTTTGCAGCAAGAGTCACAGTTGGTCCTCTATTTGAGTCCTCTGAGTTTGCACACTGATATGTCTACCAAACAAATATTTAAGGTGCATGAGGATTTTTGTTTTCAAGGCTCAAAGCAGGTTGAGTCCAGCCTGGTAAGACCATCAATCTGGACTCTCTGCCACCTCAAACGATTTCCAGAAATTACAATCATTTCGGGCCAATCAGGGTTTTTGATACCGTAAGAAGCCAATCAGCGACTGCGTTATAGTTGATGACGTGACTTACAGGCTGCTGCTTGCAAAACAGTACTGGCGGCTCCCGCGTAAACAAGGACTAATTCTAATTTTGGTCAAGTGAACACAAAGATAAGTGCAATTTTTGCAGAAACAGAGACAATAACAACGATTAGACAAAGACAAGAGAATGGACTTGGAGAGTTTCTTGCAGTAAAAGACTTTTTTCTGACTGGATTGACCCCAAAACAAATGGGTTTCCCACTGCCTCGTCTGTACTTTGGGGTTTTGTAAATACTAAACCATATTTAGTGGAGTGGAGAAAACAGTAAGCTGGTTTGTTGAGGCAACTAACTGTTGAAAACTTTTCATTTTACTGACTTCTATGATTGATATGATCTTTGTGTGATTGTTAAACGCAGGAGCAGATCTCTGTGTTTTGAAAGAGTTGCTGATTCTGAGCTTGACACCAAAATCTGACACACGGCTTCTGTGTTGTAGATGCATGATATCAAACTCCCGTGTATCTGTGCTGAAAATAACTCAGTACGACCTTACACCCTCTGCTTTTGGCCAGTTACCAGCAAGAAAAATATCACACCAAAAACGGACCCAAAACACTCAAACCAGCTGCTTTTCTTTTGCTGTGTTTCTCTCCATAAATTACTGCACCACCTTAAACAAGTACAACTGTTTTCTTAATCAGCCAGCAGATGCAGCTTTTTCCAAGTGACGTGTGATGGAACAAAGCATCATTTGTGGTTCGTTTTATGCGACTTATACCACAGATGGGTGGAGCTACAGGATACAGTCACTTGTGAGCAGTCCTGCATTGCTACTAACTCGTGTCCTGTTGTGAACCTCGCCCATTATTCACCTGAGCTGCAAAAACACACAAACCAAATCAAATATTTACCAAAAAATGAGATCCCGTTTGCTTTGGGAGATATACACACTCTTTTTCAGGTATTGTGAGCTCTAAGCTCTGTCTTTATCTTGACATTCACATCAAGATGAAGTGTAAGCTCACAATACCGGTTAGATTATTGTCGCCAACAGGGACAACGCATCCAGACTGCCGGAGGCGTCAGGGCCGACTGGGAGCCACCGAGGGCCGTGTTGTCACAAGGCACATGGGGGATTAGGAGGACAGAAAGGAGACAGGCGCAGTGTTAACACGCACACACACCTACTAA
This sequence comes from Plectropomus leopardus, assembly GCF_008729295.1. Lineage (NCBI taxonomy): Eukaryota > Metazoa > Chordata > Actinopteri > Perciformes > Serranidae > Plectropomus > Plectropomus leopardus. The sequence goes on along the minus strand of NC_056476.1, from coordinate 5,117,507 downwards.
ACTCACATCTCTAATAATAAAACTCAGAGGAGATAATCATATCTCGGTAAGAGAGCTTAAAAAAGCATAAACACAAGAAGATTTTTTTCAAAATCCAATGACAAATAGAGAAATTGATTTCCAGGGGTGTATATTTTTCTATGATTCAAAGCACTTTCTGTGAAATGTGTATAAATACACTTCTACCCCCGCTGTGGCTAAGCAGGCAGCCAGCTCTTGGTGTGTGAGTGTGAGTGAGTGAGTGAGTGAGTGTGTGTGTGTGTGTGTGTGTGTGTGTGTGTGTGTGTGTGTGTGTGTGTGTGTGCGTGCGTGTGCGTGCGTGTGTGTGTGTGTGTGTTATAGTATGTGATTGTATAAGCAACAGTCAGCAAAGAATAACTTCATAAAACAATCCTCAAACTGTAAAAATTACCCAGCACAACTAATGCTGATTAATTTTTGTTTAATTTTTTATCGCTGGTAACTTTCCAAAAGTGGAGGATGTGAAGTCATTCCAGGTTATTTCCCTGTGCGGCTGCTCTCGAGTCTAAAGGTCTAGTGTGTGGGATTTAGTAGTAGCATCTTACTGTGAAGTTGCAGATTGCAACCAACTGAAACTTCTCTCTCGTGTGTGTAGGAGAACTCAAGTGGGCGACACAAAAATGAATCGCCCCATCTAGAGCTGATATGTTTGTCCATGGGCAACTTTAAAAGAACATGACAGACATCAGAGAAGTGGACCCGCTCTGTATGTCGATATTCAAAAGTAACGAATATACAACAACCGTTATTTTCAGGTGATTATACACTAATGAAGACATAGTTATGAATATTATATATAATTTTTGCCTATATTTCCCTCCTAACAAGGATTGCGATGTACATCTACAGCAGCGTAAATGTCAAGTTTTGGTGTCAAATCAGACTCAGAATCAAAGATAAAGAGATTTTTTTCCCTAAGAATCAGAGATTAAAAAAAAAAAAACCCAAATATAATATCATTGGCCTGTATGTCTATCAGTGGCTTTTACTGTTTCTTAACCAATGAAATATAATTTTAAAAAAACACCCATGTTTGTGACTGAAAAGCCGCAGAAAGAATCACTGTTCCCTAAAAAACACACGACTGGGGCTGAAAAGCTGCAGAAAAAAGAGCCACTGGTTGTTACAAAACACACACGTTTGGTGCTTCAAAGGTGGCATTAAATACAGCGATAGGTCCCCAAAAAACACCCACTTGGGGGCTAAATTGTTGCTGGAAAAGCCCCTAAAAAATACTTGTTTGGGGGCTAAAAAGCCACAGTTATAACAGTGATGGATTCCCACAAAAACACCCACATTTGGTGCCTAAATATTTACGGCAAACACAGCAGTTTTGCAACAGAACAACTGATTTTGTTGTTTGTCAGGTGAGCGTCTTGTCTTCACATCATTCACCTTCCCCTCCATCTTCAAGTCAGCTCATAAACTACTTGTACATAACTTTAGAAATGTTGATATGATACATAGTAAACATGCAAATGTAACATCATGTGGTTTGCAGTAATGTACAATGCCAATATTTTCTTCTGGTGGATGGGCTGCTGTGAGGCAGCTCCGCCCTCCAGTTCAAACATTGTGACTTCTGGCTTAAAAATACGAGACTGTGACGGCCAAAATGGCAAACTAAAAGCTCCAAAATGGAAATTTCACTAGAATAGTGCAAAGTTTCACCAGCTGTTGGCGCCAAAGGAAAAGTCAGAGGACCACCAAAGTGATTAAGATTTATCCTCTGGGCACCATGAATGTTTGCACCAAATTTCATGGCAATCCATCCAATAATTGTCAAAAAATGACAAAAACCTGGAGTGATGGACCGACATTGTCAGCCATGGAGCCATAGCCAGCACAGTTTAAACAAATAAACAAAACAAAACCAGATGGAAGTTTGAGCGTCCTAAAATCACTCTTCACATCATCGTCGTCCGTCATAATTTGCTGAGTATTTACACAAACGAGTCCTCCATAAAACCCAGGAGGTATTTTTTCTCGCTGCCAGCTCTGCAGAACATAAAGCCGAGGTGGGCAAGAGTTAAAACTGGGCAAACTGCTGCCTGCTGGCCTCGCAGCGTCCAACTGGAACATCTTTTCCATTTGCACACTGGTGCACCATTCCAAGACATTACAGCATCCCAGTAAAAACACACACACTCATTCATTCACACACACTCAAAAAGAGAGCTACAATAATTCTGTGTGTGATGAATTATTCAGTGTTTCTCGTAGCCTCATGGACACCGCTTTCTCAAAATCACAGGGGACGTTGGTACGATCACGTCGGAGCGCTCCATATGCTCCAGTGATGCCACTATTACATGTTCTGCTGGTCTCAGGCTCGATGTTGCCCAGACGACAGAGTCATCGGGATCCAGCCGAGGCCTCGGTGTCGAGGGCAGCTGGCAGACGTCTTTCTCGTGGTGTGTGTGTGACTAACTGCGTTGCTGAGCAGTCGAGCTGTTGTGATTCTGTTTCTCCAGCTGGCACGGCTCAGTGTAGGAAGTCCATTAGCAAGTAACTGTGTGTGTGTGTGTGTGTGTGTGTGTGTGTGTGTGTGTGTGTGTGTGTGTGTGTGTGTGTGTGTGTGTGTGTGTGTGTGTGTGTGTGTGTGTGTGTGCGTGTGTATTCTCTGGTGCCTCAGCCCCGAGGATAATGGGCCTATCTGGAGGAAAGGACTTCCAGATGAGAGATGAGGATGCTGACTGTCCATGAATAGATAAGCGGAGTCAAGACACTCCTCTTCAGTTATAGCAACAGAAAATGTCACACACACAAAAATTTACATTTACCAAAAGTAATAATAAAAATAAAATAAAATAAAATAATTTAAAATAAAAAAAAAAATCCAATATCTTAAATATGGTCAGGCCACAAAGATAAAAGTAAGGTGAGTTTTTATTTCTGACAGTATAGATATAGTCGACTTTTTAAATTGGCTTAAGCCTTAACACATGGAAGACTAAAAATATCTAAAAAATAAAATTAATATTGATGAAGTAATAATACGAAGAATGAAAATTAGCCAAAATAATTTTAAAATTAAGGTACACATTTTACTTAACATGCCAAAACGATTAAATAATAATGGTTTATAATTATGTTAATATTAGTAAGCAATAATATGATGATTTGCTAGTAAAACATAATTGAAATTATTCAAATAATAATAATTGTCTTTGACAATTTTTTTAATTCAACAATTTTCAATCACCATTATATAATAAGATGTTAAATCCACATTTGATTTCGTCATAATTAGATATTTGACGGCCAATTCGTGAGATAAAAGATCTGATTTACCTGACTCAATATTCCTAAATAACTAGTGTATAATTAACAAAGATTTTGTAAATCTGAATGATCATTTAATGATCTTTTAAAATTATATTTAATCTAAAACGTACATTTCTATTTAGCACTTAAATTGTATATAAAACTGTATTCCATGATTTGAATTAGTATCTCATTATTTTTACTCTCACAATTTTGAAATTCTATCTTCAAACTTCGACATTGTTTAATTTCATACTGGTGCTGATGGGCTTCCGTAAATTTTCCACCAAGTTGTTCTAGAAATTTCTAAATATATTTTCACAAGGACAACAGCATTTTGGGGGTTTCGTGAATGTTAATGAAACTCAAAGAAAAATCGCTCATGCTTCAGCTAAATTTAAATGTGAGCAAAACTGTGATGTTAAAGACATGTTAATACCAGCAGCATGGTTTTGGACATGTGGCAGACAGCGTGGTATCACAGCGACAAAAACACGAGTGGAAATATTTATTCATTGCTGATTAAAGCCAAACAGACAAACAGACAGATGGTACCTGCTGGGTCGCCACTCAGAAACAAATAACTTTTATGACAAATATGTCATTAACACTCCGTCTTTATACAGTATACACACAGAGGGACTGACACTCCCACTAAAACAGACGAAAAACAAGAACATTTCAGAAACAGTCTTAGCAGAGATTTCGTGCAAACCTTTAAAGAGCAGAACGGGAAGATGACGGCTGGGAAACAGAGCAGGAGATGCAGACAATGCTACAACTTGTGGGAACTAAAAAATGTGGTTAAAAAGTTTCAGTGAGTAAGTGAACAGAGCAACGACACCACGGACTCTGACTCCGTCTAAAAACATACATTCATTGCTTATATTTAATATTCAATACACTGGGGATTCCTGCATCTTGAACGACCTCCCCGTCGGACGGTAAACAGGCACATTTTATAGCGATATTGCCGTTAAAACACACACATCAATCACTCCTTCCAGGTCATTTGCAACACTTCCAGTTCTTATCACGCAGACGCGTGGCGTGACAATAAACACACATCCATCCACTTTTAAAGTGCTGTATGTAATTCTGTGATCTTTGTAACTTTTGAAACGAGAAATAACTTCCTCTCACAAATGAGAAAACGTTGAAATCACGAGAAAAAACGAACAATCAAACAAAAAACCATCTCACTCGGGGGTTTGCTCTGATAGCCTGCGCTGGTCTGGTGTGACTCGTTGCTTTTGGGGACTAATTTCAGCTAAAGTTAACGCTCATGCTCGTGCTACTGTAACACTTATCGTCATAGTGATTTTCATCATCAATATATTCTCCCGTTTAGTTTCTAGATTTATTGTTTAATCAATGAAATGTTTAATGAAAAGCCATTAATATGTCCAAGCTCATGGTGATGTCTTAGCTGGTCAACAGTCCAAAACCATACACATTACATTTACTAGCATATATATATATATATATATATATATATATATATATATATATATATATATATATATATATATATATATATATATATATATATATATATATATATATATATATATGGCAGAGAAAAGCAGCAAATCCTCACTTCAAGATGCTAGGAGCAGTGAATCTGTTGTTTGAAAAATGACTGAAATAGCTGCAGATTATTTTTGTCGTGTGATGGATTAATACGTCTCTACAATGATGTCTGAGAACCAAAGACTCGTGAAAATCTGGGAAATTCAGAGATTATTCTGTAGGTACGACTTATTACCTCACTGCTGTTCAAAAGTTAGAAGTCTCACTTTAAAGTGGAACAGACATGTTTTTGGTTGTTTTTGTTTGCGTTACCGTTATAACGTAAATGTTGATTGCACAGTGAAATGGCCGCTGAATAACGACATCATGAGCTTTAGATTTGTTCCCGATGAGCTTCGCTTTATCTCTGCAGTTTTACGGTCCGCCGCAGAGTACGATCTCCTGGGAAAATAAAGGCTCGATTTACGCCACCAAGGACGTTAGCCAACCACCGAATCAAAAAAGAGAGAGAAGGTAGCGCTTTAGTTTTCTGCGGTGACGCCAATTTTCAATTTCCATCTCTGTCACATGATGCTGCTAAAGACGAGGGACGTTTTCTCGGAGACTGACGCCGCGAAAGACACTCTGTAGATCAATGAAAGCTTTTTTTGAACATGACAACTAGTTTTATTATGGGGATTTGATCCACTTGGTCAGATGACATTTGAAAGTCTAGAAGAGCCGCAAGATTAAATCATTTTATGCCCGTTCAAGTTAGTGAGCCGCTAAACTGGAAGTAGCTGGCTTGGTAACGGAGAACTCTCTGGTGCGCTTGCTGTTTGGGCCCCTTAACGCCGAATATCTGGAAATAAAACTTTTTTTGGCTTCGACTTTCATAGAAATTAGAGTCTGCCTCTGATGCTGTTTCCAGTCTATGATTAGCTTTACCTTTAACCAGAGTATCGATGCAAGGTTGCATTGATACTCTGGTTACAGTTACCGTCCCCAGGAGTGGAAATGGCGTACGGTGAAGCCACCAAAGTGCCTGAACAAAATACAGCGTGTCTCGTCTTTGTGACAGCAGCACTAACAAAAACACCACTTAAAAACGCCAGAAAATTGAAAAGTTGTCTGTTTCCACTTTAAAAGTTCTCCTTCATAAACTTTTTAATGTCTGGGGGAAAGAAAAAGCAAACAAAGACAGAACTTAGAGAAAAAAATGCATTACATAAAGATTTTTGTCTGGTAGAAATCATTCACACACTGTAAAGACGGTAAATAACTGTGAATAATGTTCGCTGGAGAAACCGCCTCGAATGTTTAAATTAAATACAAACACTTTAAGACGATTGCTGTGTTACTCAGTCAGTACCGGCACATGCTTATTAAAAAAAAATCCTGACAGACATCTGACTTCACTGTAAGTACAATCTTCAGAATCACAAAAGGCATTTAAACTGCACTCCTGCAGAGCGTATTATGGCGTATCAAGCAGCGTTTGAACCGCACACAGTGTTACAGGAGGGTTGAGACAGTGAGGGAGAAACAAAAAACTGCTGACCAAGGCTTGTAATCATCTCCTGGTGAGAACTAACTTCTGTTGTTAAAGCTCCTCTTCCTCCGGGCGCCTGTCAATACTGCCCGTTTTCTCCCGAGGCGACGTGAAGGGGAGCGGATCCCCTCTAGCGTTACAGTGACACATGCTGTTCAAACATCCGACTCCATCTTTCTCTTTATTTCTCCCGTCCTGCTGAGCGACCCCGGACATTCCTCCTGTTTCTTCATGCACGGGGAGAAAGAAAGTCTTTTTCTGCTCAGTGGGTCGAGCGGGACTGCGCCCGAGGTTAACTCAGGTTAAGAAAGTCCTGTTTGGTGCGTCGGAGAGAAGCATCCATAACCTGGTTATTCACTCTCCATCCTTCTGATGCATTTCCACTTCAAAGATGTCTGAGCATTGAAATCCACAGAGCGGGTCAGGGAGGGGGGGTTGTTTATTAGGAAACGGTGGTCGTCAGGTGGAGCCGTTACTGCTCAGTGGGGACACACGGTGCGGTCTTTGCAGCAGAAGTAATGCACCACCACGCCGTTGGGATACCTGGCAAACGCACTGCGAGAGACAACAGAGAGCGTTTCACTGTTTGTGCGATTATTACTCAACGCATCACAGCACGTAAACAAGCATTTAATTTAAATTTATAAGAGCCAGCTAAAAAATGAACAGGGTATGAAATTAACAGCAGCTCAGGGCACAACACCGTGCTCAAGTTAATAAAAGTGAAAGTGCAGACACAAAAGAATCTGATTAAAAGAGACAGAGGATGCAGACTGAAGGATGCTGCAATAACACAAACTAATGAGACTCCTGATGATAACCGTCAAGACTCGCAGATTAATCTTAAGGAAGGGAAGGATTACGTTGGCTACAGACTGCAACAGGATAAGTTTTTAAAAGATGGATGGAGTTTATTACACCTGTACGTCCTTCATTTGTTTAAGGTGAATTTATGTGGTTTTTTTGTTGATTTGTTTGTTTTTTTTAAAATGGTTTTCACATCCTTGTTTGGCAAGTGATTCGAGTATCATGAAGACACACGCCAGCATTCTGGCTCTATACAGTTTATGAATGTTTTTTTTAATACCTGTATTTATATATACTTTATTGGTAGTCTATTTGGCAGCCTATAGAGCTCTGTGGTGAACACACAAACGCTGAGTAACCAAAAGTTTTATGTTCTAAATTCATCGTACGCATCCCCAACATTATGAAACTGCTGCTAATTTGCATATGTTGGGCAATTTGCTTATTTTTCTCAATTTGCATAAATTTGCACAAATTTGTTTTAACGGTTTTAAAAAACACATTTGTGTTTTTAACTAATTAACTCTCTCTATTTATTTCACACATGAATAGAACAATTGTAATTTTTAGATTGTTACTGTCTCGCTAACATTGTATTTGTAGAAATGTTTGCAAATTAGGCAAACTTCCCAACATATGTAAGTGAGCATCCGGCAGTTTCTTAATGCTGGGGACCCACACTGTAGATTCATATCATAAAACTTTTGGGTGCTCAACATTTCCAGGTTGACTTTGCTGGCAAGCAGACGATGGTCTGCAGCTATGACAGTGATTTACAGAAGGCTTGGAAAGATATGGCTATAAGGTCCCGTAAAACAAAACAAAAAGAGAATTTAAAAAAAAATATATATATTTTTTGTCACATGCAACAATAAAAAATAGAATAAGAGCAAAAAATCAAACAAATCTTGTCAAAATACCCTGAGAGGGTGAATACCTGTTTCCTATTTTCTTCTTGCAGACTCTGCAGGTTTTTTCTTCTGTAATGACACATTTGACCTGCTGGTGGAAGATTCGCTCCTCCTGCACCTGGAAACAGAGAAAACACCAGGTGAGCAGACGCTGCAAGAAATCATCGTCTTGTTTCTATTACAATGGTACATGTGAGCTACATAAAAAGACCTTTGATTTTAATCTGCAAAGTTTTTTGTTCAAAAATACATCATGACAGGCTGAGGACAAAGTGTCCTTTAAAAAGGACTCTTCTTCAATATCCCGAGTGAACCAGCTCAGAGCTCTCACTGTGTTTCTTAAAAATATAGATTTTCTAGAATTATAATAATTTTAATTTTTTTTTCTTGCTTTGTATTTTTATTTTAATTCCTCAGGGTTTTTTGGTTTTTGTAATTTTTATTTTTTGGCAAATTTTATGGTAATTTTTTTGTACTTTTTCACAGATCTCTCATTACCTTTTCCCCCATGTTTTTGAAAATAAATTAATTAATAAAAACGATATTCCCCGGTCTCAAAAGGTGACATAAATAATTTGTCTGTAATTCCATCTTTGCTGAGCAACAGTTGCGTGTGAAAGGAATTAAAAGCCCGTCCCACAGAGACGCCTGTCCCAGGTTTAAGTAGATAATAGCCCAGGCTATTAACTCAAGTTTTATGGTACTCATTAAGAAAAAGTATACAAATGTGTACTGTTGGCTCACAAGCTACAGACAGACAGTGTGTTAGTGGTATTAAAGACTAAGGAGCATCTAAACGGACATTTGCAGGTACATTTACGAGCTGTTCAACGTGCTGCAGCTGAGCAGCTCATTAGCTGTTTATCTAGCTGAAAGCAGACATTGACAGAGCGCTCTGTCTCGCTGAATGTTTGTTCAGATGCTCGTTAAACACGCTAAGGTGAACGAGAAGACGTCTGTGCGCATGTTAAGTCAGACAAGAAGGAGACTTCAAAAGGAAACCGGATGCTGGGTGTTGTTTTAAGTCTGTGGCTATGTGCGTAAACATGAAGGTATTAACGACTGCCCTTCTGTTCATTTACATTATTACCACGGCCAAATATTCATAATGACTCAAATACTTGTTGGCCCAAATTATCTCCACAAGGTGACTCCCTACAATAACCATTCAAATCTTGACGGTGCACAAACACAGTTAATCTCCCTACTTTAAATGTCCATATGTAATTAACCTGTACCCACCCTCCGTTTGTATGTACGTGTCTTTGCTATTGCAAATAAAATGAATTAAAAAAAGGATTTTCACTAAAAAAGGAATGGTTGACATTAAAAATACTGATTTTGCTAAATGAAGCAAGGTAGCCAAGTTTTTTGTTCTTTTAATAAATTTGGTGAATAACTGCAAAGAAATAAAAATAAAAGGCTGCTGTCTGTCTGACTTTTGGTCACTTTAACTGAAACTGCCACTAACAGTACACTGACGTTACTAAAAATTACAGATGCAAAGGTTTCATTTGCTGTAAAGAAACAAATCCTCCATCAACACTGACAGAGACCCAACTGTTTTTTTCTGCACAGGACGACAGAGGATGCATGATTTACAGAGCAGATAATGTATGCTGCAGCAGAAATGAATAAATGCAAATTAATTTAGGCTAGACATCAATCTGAAAAGGAAAAATCAATCTTTAATTGAACTGCTCTCAACTGACTGACATGCAACTTATGACCAGGGGCAATAAAGCCTGCTGTATATTAAACGCAGGCGACCCCTGCACGAGACAACCACAACATCATCTCTGATTTTCTGTTCACAGGATTATATAAATAGTGCTATTTTATCTGTCTGACAAAGTCACTGCTAAAGCTTGAGATTGTACACATCATGACCTGATGTGTTGTAGGATTTTTCCACTAAAAACCAACTACTGAAGAAGTTTTCTGCACTGCAATTCCTGGAAACTATGTGATTTACAGCTCATTTAACATGATACAGTATTTATAAGACAGCAGCTTCAAACTGCTCTACTTCAGCTACTCTAGAGTGTCTTTTGCTAAATGTATCCACATTTTTTCAGATTCAAATCTTAGAATTTCTAACATTTTAGTGGTTATATACAGTAGTTCTGACAATATGTCCTTCAATCTGATTCACACATCTTCTGCATTGAAGTGTCTTTGAAAGTTAATTGAATCACAGGTCTGATTTTTTGTAGTTTTTTTTTATTCTCTGACTGTAACAGAGGCATGTAAACAGATTATTTTTCAATAGAGGATCAATAAAGACATCCTTGAAACTCAAGGAGCTGGAGTTAAATGTTTTTAAATCTAAAGTGAAAGACTCAGAAGCAGATTCGATATGATGTGGATGTTTTTAGCTGCCTGGTTGTACATTTGACCCTCAGAGCGTTCTCCTTTTACTCATATATAGTTCTCTCTTAATGCAAATTTTAGTGCTTTCAAATTGTATTTTGTCTCTCTTTGTGTCTCTGTCTGCAACTTTGTTTCCAATGCTGACTGTAAAAAAAGAGATTCTTAATCTCAGTGGGACCAACCATGTGGAATAAATAAATAATAAATGTAAACAAACTCTCCAGGACTCACCCTGAGGAACTCGGCCTGCAGCAGACTCTTCAGCACCTGGTTGCAGCGTTTCCTCTGAGCCCTCTCCTCCAGGACGCTCTCCAGAAAGACCCGGATCTCTCGGATCTGGGTGTTTGCTGGGAGCAGATTGATGGCCTGGAGAAACAAACAAAATAAAAAATGGTTTGCTAATGCAGGAATAGTCAGCTACACTTTGCCCTTCCTCCCTACACCGCAGCCTACTGGACTACTGTAGGAATGTGCATCTGTTGTAATTGAAAAGATGATAAAAAGTTAACTGAGCTAACCGACACCCACCTGTCCAACAGAAAACAGGCCCACTCCAGGTCGCTCTTCATCCTCTGCTTCACAGCTCACAAGTGAAAATGAAAGCCGGCCTCTGGTTTTGGTAAAAACTTTGTCTTCTTGGCCTTTCACCTCGCAATATATGCATTTCTTTTTCAATCTTCCTCTTTGACGCATGCTGCTTACAGCCTGGCACTTGGTCACAAACTTTTTAAAAGTTTCAACCAGTGCCGACTGCAGCCCAAAAAAATCCGGAACGCAACAAAATAACAACAAAATAAGAAAATACAGGCAGAGAGCAGGGTCTCTGCAGACAAACACACAGCAGTGTTTCATAAGTGATGGTTGAGAGGGATTACTGTGTATGACTTCACATTGTTTTATGTTTTATTTAATTTTTTTTAGGAAAATCCTGCATAAAATACCTTTAAACACTGTTGGCTGGGCATTCTTAGTTTTTTTTATTATAAGGGAACTTTGAGGATTGGTTGGAGGAAATCAGAAAAAAATGACAAAAAAAAAAATTAAAATAAGGTGCTTTAAAAAAAAAAAAAAAAAAAAACGGAGCCAAAAAGAACCAGCTTACCTAAACATAATGGAGTGGTCTTTTGAAGCAGACACAGGCACTCATGTATTTGAGAAAAAAATAAAAGAATAGAAAGATAGGAAAAATTGCACACGCATTTCGGCATAGCGGCCTTCATCAGGGCGCCCTGACACGCAGCGTTTTTTCCCGTTTTTCTATTCTGTCTCTTTCCTATTTTTTTCCCTCTGTCACAAGAGTGTCTGACCACTTCAAAAGACCTCTCTACCAAATCAAGGTAAGCTGGTTCGGCTCTTTCTTCTTTTTTTTTTTATTACCCTTATGTTAAAAGTCTAACCTCTAAGCTGAAGTCAGAGGGAACCGAGATAAAGAATTCACAGCCTTTAGACTCAGTATTACACAAGCAAACATAACTCATTTATCATTTCAAAGTGATGATATTAAATTACTCTCTTAGGAACATAATCTGCCTTTGCATGACTTCCCCACGCGCATCTCCTCTTACCCTTTAGATATAAAAATAACTCGCCCGTGTGCTTCTGTGAGCACGCTCAGGGACTGTAAACACAATCAAGGCCAGTTGTCTCGTTGTCCTCCTGTTTGATGTAATTATATTAAAGTAGCAAAAATGGCCTTGTTACTCTCAGACAGCTGAGAGTGAACGTTACCTGCTGAGAGACAACTGAGAAACAGAGCTGGCACTGAGTCTGTGTTTGATTCAACTTTAACCCTGTATTTTGGCTTTTTTTGTTTTATTAATTACCTTACTTGTCAACAGTGTGTTAATGCACAAATATGTATATTTTTAACTACAACACACATAGAAATATAAATTGTGATTTTTTAATTCAACATGGCTTTTCTGATAGCCTCTCCTTCAACCACCAGTTGTTACTATTTTCCTTTTTTGAGAGCGCCATCACCATTACAACATAAATAAATAAATAAATAAATGAATAATAAATTAAAAAAAAGAAATCTGTGAGCCGTCAGTCAGATTTTGAGAGAGTTAAGCAGAACAAGGAGCAGGATCCAGCTGCAACAAAGTTCAGGATGCTGGTTTGTTACTGAAAAGCTGCAGAATTCCTCTTCATCAATAATCTTTTGTGCTTAAGTGCCGTTAAACAAGCAGTCTGACCCTGTAAGCTCACGTGGGGCTTCTCAGAAGCCAAAACAGAAAAGAGACTGAGGAAGTGCTGAGTACTTCCTCGAGAGGTTCGGCTTGCTTCCAACTACTTGTAAACTAAACAGATTTACTGAGTTTTGAGTACAGAATCAAAAAATGTCTAATATTTGTCGTTTCCAGGTTCTCAAATCTAAAGCTGGTGGAAGTAGCAAAGTAAGGAACAGTAAAAAAAAAAAATCAACCAAGAATTATTAAAAAAAGTGCTAAATATATATTTACGATAATCATGAAGACAGTTTTTTGGGCGTTTTTCTCTGTGTTTCCCCTATTTTAAAAACAATTAAGAATCATTTTTCAGTTCTTTTTCATGTCACTTTTAATAATTTCTTGCAACTGACTTTTTTTGCCCGATTATTTCAAAAGAATTCAAACCAATTTGGGTTCAAATCATTACACAGCTTATGAAAGGCGTCTGAACGCAGCACAATAAAACTGATCTTGTCTCGAGGGTTAAAAGGAAATAGATTAAAGCATTAGAATATTAAAACAATAACTACGAGCTAAAGGCCAACATGTTTCTTGCACCACTTCTCCTTCCTGCTTCTCGGTGCATCTAGTGTTTACTATGACAATGCAGCATGTAGGCTGATGAGCTCTGCTCTTTGCTGCATGCACATCTCCTTCACTACTGCCAACAAAGCTGCCTTGCAGCCCTTCGGTCTTTATAGTTTTCCGTCCCTCTCTCTGGCACACACTCTCTCTATCTTCTCCAATTCTCCACTACATTGCTCTTTTGATCTGTCATTTTCCCTCACTCTTTCTCTCTCTTTCCCCATTTGACTCAGTCGATTAAAACTCCTGCCATTTATGCACAAGAACTGCCAGTTTCATGTAAATTAAAACAAAACAAAACACCACAGGTAATTTGGCAAGAATCCGACCCGCTCAGGCTCGGGCAGAGAATCAGATCTCTGCTCTCCAGAGCTGCTGCCTGCTGTCCCAGCAAAGCACTCCACCGCAGGAGGCAAAACAACAATATGATCATGTTTTTTTGTATTATTTTCAGACATGTTACACAATGAATAATAAACTGATTATCTGTAAGAATATATTGCCAGACTAGTTGACAACAAAAATAATCTTTAGTTGCAGCTCTAGCCAAGAAATGTGATTAAAAAAGGTAAAAAACAGAAAGAAACTGCTTAATGTTGGAGGTACTTCCTGACATTTTGTACAGTCTCGTCTTGTTGCCCCTTTGCTCTCTCGGTGAGGCCGACTCTGGGAGCGAGGCCAGGGGAAATGAAAGCAGGGTGCCATTAAAGTCAAAGAGGGAGCGCGGGGAGGCAGAGGGGCACAGAGAAGCAAGATGGAGAGCTGCGGCTGCGGGATATAAACCTAAACATTCATATAAACCTGCAGTGTTTGTTCCCCTTGAGAGACTTTTAATTTGACAGGTCTGCGGCTGAGCAAAGATCAGCGGTGCCTCTCACACACAATCACATCCGCTATAAATCACGGGTACAACTCAGTCTGTTGTTCTGCATTTTACGACGAGGATATAACTCCGAACAGATACACTTGTTTTATGTCCTAAAATATTTACAGGGACACAGAGGAATCATATCAAGCATGTTTCTCTGTTTCTTTGTGATAAAATATGAACACAAAATCAGCTGAGTAACTGTTTCCGCCTTGATGTTTTTCTCACGCTTGGATTATACTAGAAAACAAACCCAAATAGCTTCATAAAGGGATATCTTCTTTGCTAGACAGCATTTGGTGGATTGTGACACAGGAGGCAAAATAGGTCATGAGCCAGAAAAAAACGGCTTTTGTTCAATTAACTCTTTGCTATTTTGGTTCTGGGTTCAGGTCGACAAAACAGGTATATGAAAGGAATTTTATCAAAGATACCCACATTGCAGCGCAGACGCCCTCTCGAGGGAGATCCGCAGCCCCCGGTCGAAACCTTTTCTTTTGGTTTGCTGGATTTTTTCTATCACCGAGGCAGCAGCCTGATTACCCCCGACTGTGCAAAACCCCTCTCATCTCGCTCTGAAAACAAACTAAATCAAATCTTTGAACGAGTTGTGCTCAGTTCAGTCGCTGTTTTAATTTCACAGCAAATGCCAAACGACGGATTCTGTGCGTGTCGTCGTTAATCCCGTTACTCCAAATCATTTTAATCCATCCCAAACGAGCCGACTCTTATCAGCTCCACTTTCACGTCTTGTCTGAATTAGCAATGATTGCTAAATTTGAACGGTGGCAAAGAGTCAACTAGTAATAATAAAATCTCTGGCTTGAATTAGAAACTAATTCCTGCCGTCTTATTTAATGAGCGGTTTGAAGTACCAGATGGAGTTTGTTGAGCAGGAAGGTAGAATTAAATTGCAACAGTTTTGTGCACGTGTCAGATGACTTTGGCAGCCTCACAAACACATTTCTCTTGACACTGACACACTCTTAATGCAGTAAGCATATGTTGTACTATGAAGAGATAAAAAATATATATATATATTTGTGACTATTACCAGACTGAGGTTTGCTCTAATGTTACCTAGGTCAGGAATATGAGTGCTGCTGTGTCGTTATTTACCTTGGTGGTGTTGAGTTTGCTGTGGTGCAGCTCGAGGACGTACAGGGCCGCCTGCAGGTTGGCCTGAGGCTCTGACAGCTCCATCTTGATGGGCCCCAGGCAGTGAACGTCCGGAGGTGACAGGTACATCCGCAACAAAGACAGATACACCTGACAGGAAGAGATACAGCTGTTAATATTCAACTTACCTGAATCAGAATATTTTCATATCACTTAAACAGAAATTTGCCATGAAGATGGTGATGAAGAAACGGGACCACACACAAAAAAAAAACCCCACATGCACTATTTTTGTGGCAGTTTTGCAGAAGTAGAGAACTTATACTATATTTAAGGTCGTTTAGCGATTAAAAATGACTTTGATCACTCCTTTTATTGACACTTTTAGATGATCTTCATTAATACTTTTTTTGCTTTTCATCAAATTTTCATGAAATACAAGCATTCCCAATACATGCATTATACATATTTCTAGTATTATATAAATACTGTTGCACAAAGCAGTGGCTCAAAAGCTAGCAGCTTTTGAGCATTTTTGAACAAAAAGTTGGTCAAAAACATTGACCAAGAGCTGATCTGAGTGTCAAACAACCAACCACAAGTGTTAATGTTCTTTTAATTACAAAAACATCTACAGTAGAAAGGGACTTTAGGATTAATTTTGGATTTAATTTGTATTATCTGGCTCTTTTTTTTTTTTTTTTTTTTTTTTTACCATATTTGTGTATTTTAAGTTTTACACATTTGAAACTGAGGGCCATGTAAGCTGAATTTTTGTTGATCCCTGTCAGCAATTTCACGTTGCTTATAAAACTTTAACTGCCGCAATTATGTCACTTAACATTTCTTTTTCTGCTGCACTATTTATAAAGATGACTCAATCACTTTTAGATTTTATGTTGCCAAACACGCACACACTTGACACTAAACAGAAAGTGTAAAGCAGTTTGTAGTAAAAAGAGATTGAATTAAAAAAATACTATGGACTTCATATTTTCTATTATATGCAGGTAAAACTGAAACATAAAAATATATTAGTTTTTGTAAAGCCATCAACTGTTAGCTTTGTGAAATGATCCTGCTGTGATTGACCAAACGTTCCTCTTGGATAGAAGAATGATTTGATATTGATTCAGGTTTTGTTTGTGTACGTAGAGAAAAGGTTTGTATTCAATGAACAAAATGTGGGTTTGAGCAGAAAATTAACTGTTTGGCTAATTGTGTGATGCAGATGTGCTGCTGTGTTGAATTTGAAAAAAGTATCTTCAGTAAAAGTTAATGCTTGTTGCAAAAAACTGTAACGTAAATATCAGAGTGAAAGAAAATATGCATTTTTCATACAACAAACTATTTATTTCAAATCATCCTAAAACAATAGCTTTAATATTAATTTGCAGTGCTTTCACTTTAGTCTTGTTTGGTTGCAGAATGAAGCAACATTTTAAACACGAAACAGACAATTTCAGCTGTCTTTTTTCTTTAGAACTGGAAATGTGCCTCTCATTGGGAGCTCGACCCATAAATAATCCATTATATTTGCGTAGCACTTTCCACAAACACAAAGGCTCTTAACAGAAGGCAGCAGAGCGTACAAAATGAAAAAAGTGGTCGTAAAATAACAAATAAAATCCAAGAGAACGAGACAAAGAAACTCATTCTTTTTCTGCAAAAAAAAAAAGAACAAAAACAAAATCAGGAAAAAAAAAATTGAAAGCTACTTACATCTTTATTCCCTTCGACTAAACTGTTGTAGTGGCTGTGACAGTACCTGCAGAGCACACAGAGAGAAAAACAAGATCAAACATGAGACGGAAAAGTTGTGCTTATGTCTGTTTAAATATCTTTGTCACTTTGAAGTTAGCTGCTGGAGTTAGCAAACATTTGGCTGGTGTTAATTTTCCACCCAGTTTTCCTGCAGGAGTCTGTGGTGTTTGCAGGATTACTTACTCTTCAGCCATGCGTGTGTCTTTCAGGATGTGCACATAGATGAAGAGCGCCTGCTCGTGTTTACCCATCCGACCCAGGAGCAGAGCCCGTTCCTCCAGCAGGCCTTGGAGAGTGAAAACAAGGTCAAAAGGTGCAAGTTTTCCCTTTCAGCTTCAACATATAGAACTTTTCTCAAACTTTCCTCTATAACCAAGAACATATGTACATGAGGTAATGGGAAATACATGAAAAACTTTGTTTTCCTTAGGTGCATGTTACATAACGTTACACTAAGCCCCTTAAGGCAAATTTGTGATATGTTAATTTGGCTTGACATATATATTGATATTGAAATCTGTGTTTCACTTTGAATTTCTTCAGATTTCTGTTTAAAAAAACAACTAATAAACTTAAGATCTTACCAGTAAATGCTTGAATTTATTATTTTTTTTATAGGGATGATGAAATCTAACATAGTTCAAATAAAGAACAGGAGACTTTTATATACAGAAGTACAGTGTTATTAAAATAAGGAGTTTTAAACAACGTAATGACTACAAACATGGAAAACACAATAATGAACATATACTACAATACATACATCATAACATGATACTACAAAACACATATTGCGCTACACATACCACAATTTTTAAAATTTTTTTTCAAATATTTTTCCTGCGTGTTGTTCTTCTATATTATTATTTTTTCTTTTGTGTTGTGTTTTTAAAATTTTTCCTGTGTTTTTTTGTGATTTTTAAATGTACAGCACTTTGTAACATTGATTTTGATAAGTGCTAATAAATAAATTTTATTATTATTATTACAATACATATGCCAAAACACACTTACCATAATAAATATGCTAAAATATGCCATAAAGCCTAAAACACGCCAATATTTCCACACTATCACAAAAGGTTCCTAAGTGAAATGTAAGCTTCATCACAAATAAAACCAATATCCTTGTTTGTACAGTATTTAATAAACAAACGGGAGATATTCGTCGGTGAAACCGCAGCTCGCTTACCATCAAAAGGAAAGTCACTGATGAGTCTGGCTGGTTCATAGCTGGTAGAAATATCCAAGAAAGACAGCAGTTTGTTCCTGAACTCTCCCAGATCGCCTTCCTCCTTCCCCGCAGGAACAGCAGGAACTCCTGCAACAAGAGAGAGGGTTTAAATTATCTGGACTGCTGCAAAGACTCATCGATCAGCAGAACGTTAACAGACCTTTTTCACAGCAAACATTATGACTTGGATCAGCACAGGTGAAACCGATAACATTAACGATGGCTCATCTCCATTAAATGTCCCTGTAAGGTATTCCAGTCAGCCAGCATGTGCAATAAGAGTCTCCTTAAAGTGGAACGCAGCAATCACTGACGCTATTGAATACGCCTGCGCTTTTTCCACTATGACCTGCCAAAATGTCTTGTGAAAAAGGTCTACATGGAACACTTTTATTTATTTATATAGTTTATCTGATAGGGACAATGTGACAAAGTACAACTTCAGCCTGCTACAAACAAGCTAAAGTAACTTTTTCGAATCGCCTGAAATACCAACTCATACGAGCGTAAAAACTTTTTTGCAATAAATAATAATGTAATAGTGTAATATATATTCGTAATGTCGACTTTGAGGGTTAATGGAAACCCGCCTAATGTCACCATTTGTCCAAATACAAGTGCAGATCAAAAAGTACTCAGATGGGAAACGAAACGCTTTGGTCAACACACGGCCTTATCAATGTAACGCCAGTCATTATTTAATAAGGGTCTAACAAGAGCATATAGACTAAAATCAACCATCCGACTAGTCAAAACACTCCCTTTGAGACATCCTACCATTTATCCTCCGAAAGGACGCGGAGTATGTAAAGCAGCCATCGTCGCACGCAAACACGCAATAAAATGCAAGTATATCTTCGGCTTCAGTGTGTGGTAACAAAGGCAGTGAAGAGGAAGACTGCTTGCAAGTAAACATGATGTAAATAATGCAGGTTTTCAAATATCTAAAAGTCCGCTTTGCAAATGTTTCATGAGGAAAGAAATGCACTTTGTTCGACCTCAAAGATTCACTCAGACTGTTTTGGTAAGAATCACTCACTTTAGTTTTTTTTCTTCATAAGAAAGCTCCAGAGCGGGGCGCATTTAAGTTGAACCTGAAAATAGCACTGCTACAGCAATTATTAATAATGTATATAAAACTGAATAATCTCAGAGAAACAATATCTCAATCACACTGGCTGTGTTTTGCTTCAAAACGAGACGTGAGGCAATACTTTGCCCCCGAGAGCGGATTTATTCATTTAATTAGTTGCTTTTATTAGTCTATTTCTCAGACAAGAGTGCACATTAATGAGCATCCCTGGAAATGAAGCAGTCTGACAAGTTCATTTCAATTCACGGCCCCTGGATGATCATTAAAAGGCACAAACAAAGAGAGAGACGGATGGACTTTATAATAAGTCCTGACACGAACTTTATCTGCAGAGATATGAGAGACAACTATATGGAAAAGTAAGCGAAGGAAAACTGAAGCCATATGCAGTGATGTAATCACATGAAAATCTTGCCATAATTATGTTCTTTTCTTATTAAGTTTTCATCACCAAAAATGGCTGTGGGTTTTTTAAAGATATTAAAGCCTAGGGTCAGCTCATGTAAAATATGTGCTTCCTTATGAAGCACTCCCTTTACTTTCCAGCTTTGCTTCAGGTAGAAAAGACTGCATTTTAGGTCTCTATCAGCAGTTTTAGTTACATATCTGTGTCAGGATGTAAATAATAGATGAAACTCATAGTTTTTAGAGTCGTAAAAATGAGTTACTGTGAAACTTTTTATGACTTTTCAAGGGCTAAAAGGTACTAACTTAAAGGGAGAATTTTTGAAGCGGTATTGCATGAGATAATTATCCAGAGTCAGTGTATCAGCAGGAGAATCAGGCAGGAGAACCGCCATGGAAGCTAAGCAATGCCACCTTAAAAGAAAAAAAATCTACATCAGTTATCTGTTATATTTCGAATATTTTCACTGCTTCACCTTGCCACCAGACAACCCTTTCCGACATTAAACTAAGACCAATATCTCAGTGGTTCTGCACATTTACCATTTCAAAAATCTACTTCTCTGTGGATTTTTCAAACCATATTTGACAGCTGAGTACAAATATCTAGAATCAATGATTTAACAAAGTAAAACTTAATTTGCACGGCATCTGTGCAACCTTGTTCATGCACTCCATCCATGGAAATGAGATAAACACAGCCATAAAGGTATGGTTTCTGAGGTGTTGGGTGGCTCAGTGGATAAAGCTGGTGCCCCACAAATGAAAGCAATGTCCTTGTTGCAGCAGCCGTGGGTTCGATTCTAGCTCACGGCCCTTTGCTGCATGTCATCCCCTCTCCCTCCCCCTTTCATGCTATTGATCCTCTATCCTGTCTAACAAAAAGGTAAAAATGCCAAAAAAATAATCCCTTTTTAAAAAAAGGTATGGTTTCCTTAGGCAGAGAACACAGTCTGTTTACTTTTCTAACTGCAGTCTGTAACTGCATAACTCAAACGTGAAGACAAGCTTAATATTCAGTTATTTGTTATGCTTTATATGCAATTCAAAAAATTCCTCTTTCCTTCAAACTAATACGGGACTGGGACTTATTAGGGGACTGGGGACAGAGCTGTTTTACAGGCTATGGTTTTCAGGCAAACAAGCAGCTCTGGGTAGAAGTGTGCATTCAGGCACACGTCATACTTCTGACCTTGCTTTCGACAACATCAAGCTCACTCTGGTCCACACTCTTTCACACAGTGGTAAATATTTTGGCTGCTTGCTCCAAATGGCATAACAAACACCCTGCTTGTAAGATCAATTTAGTTTTGAAATTCAGCTAATAAATACTAAAAAAAATACTAAAAATACTAATATTTTGCCACACTGCCTTTCCGTACTTATCCAGAAAATTAAATTATTAAAATCAAATTCTGTAATTTTCCATACTGTGACAGAACCATAATATTTATGCTTGTTTCAAAGCCACCAGACTCCACTGATAAAAGCGATATTTTTATCTCACAGATCATAGGAGCTGCTGGTCTACCATTGCCTCAGTCGCTTATTTAGTTTGTGTTGTTGTGTTAATTTGGTGAATCCAAACCAACCTTTTAAAACACCAAAGTCACACAACAACACAAACAAATTAATCGTTGATGCATCTGTTGAAGTGCAACTCCCGTGTTCTGCAAGGTAAAATTATTGGTTTTTTCAAAGGAGTTTGGTGACTTTGAAGAGAACGATAAAACGTCTTCAGTTCTCTGTCTCACGGCAATGTAAAGTGATGAAAATATTTGTATAAGCGCCTCATACAACTCCACTTCAAAAACTCAGAACTATCCCTTTAAATTTCATGTCATTTTTTAAACCAATCACAGTTTAAAACACGACTAATAAATCTACCTCGTACCTTGTTTAACTTAAATGACTTTTTTCTTGCTCATACCTTCCGGCAGTGAGTTGAGGTACTGTTTCATGAGGCCTTGAACCCTCTCCAGGTACAGCTGGATCAGCACATTGTGAAACTCCGCGCCCTTGTCGTCCCACACGTAAATGATGTGCTCCAAATATGGGATGGCGAGCTCCTTAAAGCCCTCCTTCAGGAAGTTCAGCACCTTGTCTCTAGGCAAAGTTTCCACCTCTGTCAGGTCCTCAGTGAAGATCTGGACAAGGAGGAGAGATTTTTAAATCTACACGACACATTTCTTCAACGTAGCCTTACATAAAATTGTT
Organism: Plectropomus leopardus; assembly: GCF_008729295.1. Classification (NCBI taxonomy): domain Eukaryota; kingdom Metazoa; phylum Chordata; class Actinopteri; order Perciformes; family Serranidae; genus Plectropomus; species Plectropomus leopardus. The sequence continues at coordinate 5,095,566 of NC_056476.1, read as the reverse complement.
AGACTTTACAAAGAAAGGTCTATTGTTATTTTCTGCTCTTAATGGTAAAAGTCCAGTCAGATAACTGGAGGTTAAATGAATTAAAAATGGTACAAAAAAAGAATGAGCTTCCAGCTACAACTGACCCAACATTGATATTCATATAGAATAACTACATAAATGAACCCTTGTTTTAACATTTTAAATAAACACTGTAAATCTCTGCGTCGCACCTTCAGGCCATCCTCAGGACAGATCTTCAACACCCAAGGAGAAAACTCAAAGATTATCCCCAAATTCTCCACTCCTGTGTGTGAGGGATTACAAGAGATAAGCAAGTTTAACAAGTAAGAAAATCAAGTCCATAACAGCCAATCAGATTCAGAGAAAGTTCTTTCAAGGTGACACATGCAACACTTTAACATCAATAACTGATTACAATTTTTTTTTTCTGTTAGACAAAAGACATTTGAAGATGTCATCTTGGACATTTTTTTAACAATTAGTCTATAATCAGCAGAATGATTCACCTAGTGTATAGCAGTGTAGTGTCGTTTTCATATAGTGCTACATATAAACAGTAATTAAAGAAACAGTAAGTATTATTCCAGAAGAGTGTTGTTGTCTTAAAGGGACTTAAGCCCTAGTGCTGCCCACATATTGAAAACTTATTTGTAGTAGATCTGCCAAAAATGGGCCCTGCAGATTTGTTTGTACTTTCATTCCAAAGCCATGATTGCAGATATAATAGCTTTTTTAGTTGTTAGAAAGCAGAAACATTATACTGTATAATGCACCGCTACCATTAACAAATTGAATCACTGCCAAGGAGGTTGAAAGCCTCCACTTTGTGCTTGAAGTTTTTTCCTCTGGGTTTTATTTCACAGGCAATTTAGTGGATTTTTGTTGAGTTTAAACACATCCTGGGAAACAGGTGAAAGAATCAAAAGCAAAAATCACTCCCAACATGTTTTAATTCCTACAGCTAAGAGAAAAACTTCAATTGGAAGAAATAACATCCTCTTTCAGGCCAAATGAAATGCTTTTTATCCAAAGTGGTTTAAAATGTAACAAATCATGGGCTCTCAAAAAACAACTGTTTAAGCACTTAGGAGGAAATTCTGTTCTTTATTTTGGCTTTAGGGGAGGGATACACAACTTTAAATGGCTGTATTTGTATTTATTTAACAACCGATTGTTTATTAAAGCATGCCCTCCAAACATGTGGGAAGGCATGCTTTCTCTTGAAAAAAGTTGGCCTTTTCTTGTTTCCTTAAAATTTTCTGGGCTATTTGTAAAACAAAAAACAACATTTTTTTTTCTTTGAATGTTTTTAGTGATTTTTAAAGACAACATGCCTTCCAAACTGAAAGGCCTGCAGGTTTGGAAGGCATATTTTCTTTAAAAATCAACAAAAATGACACCAGTTATCACAGCCAGAAACTGTAAAAACAGAAATTATCACTTTTTTTTCCATGACTTTCCCAAAACTTTTCCAGGACTGGATACTGCTATTTGCAAATCTGTTTTTTCATGACTGTACAAAATCTGTTATAATTACCTAATTACTATAACACAGTGTCATAATTAATTTGAAACCTTGATTTCACAAAATCACACATACAGCACCTTCAACAGCCAAGTGTCCCGTTAAGTAATTTATCCTGGCGTCACTGGTGCACAGATCTAAACAATTTGCAAACCTCTCATTTATTCAGTGCCAGACATGTGAAAGACTGCAGACCAGGACATGCAACAGACATCTCATCCAACATCCACAATCAATCAGGGTGAAAGTTTTCTCAGAGCCTTTCCCAAAATCACACCAACATTCAACACATATAGCTGAGATGACAGCTCTGACACTAAGTTAAAACAGACCCTTGTTGGCCGTTGATCCTTACCCAGTCTCTGGAGGTACTGCACTGTTCGCTCGTGGCCTTTCAGCGGAGAGTTGGCTTTGGTGGACTGGTCCAGCAGCACCTGCAGGGCTGTCAGAGGGCAAATAGGGTGAGGCAAAGTGAAGGGAGGCAAGTGAGCAAGAGCAAATATGAGATTGGTGTGAGTGATTGAAAGTAGCACAATGTCATCTACTCTGTGGTGTGCGCTGCATTACATAACTCCTCCATCGACAGAAACTGGACAAAGTGCACAGTGTTAATTGGTGGACGGGAACAGCTGGTTTGAATTGGCAGCGATAAAGAGGAGCAGACTCGATCAGCATGACATCAGAAGCACAAATTGCAGAGGGTCGATTAAAACCAGCCGCGCTCGCAGCAAGAACAGCCCAGAATCTGCTGCCAGAAATGAAATAACATTAAGAAAAGCTCTGATCTATGAGGATGACGAATCCACCGCGTGCAGGAAACCTCCTCGGAGATAAACTGTGTAGCCAGACAGAGCTGATCCTCGCTGCGCCCAGAATACAGCTTTGATACAAACACGTTACTGGTACCTAGTGAATTCAAACATAATGGAACAATTCAGTGTTACAACAGCTCTTGTATTTGAACTGGGAGGTAATGAGGAGGCTGCTGTCAAAGCCTGACACAGATCTGGCATCAAGTGATCCCTCATTTAAATACTAAACCTCAAACTCAACATCCAATTTGAAAGTAAAATGGGGAACAGATGTTTCGTTGTGTGTTATTGTTGTGTGTTCTGTTGTCATGATGAAGCCTGCAACAAATAAGCCACATTTTAACGAATGGCACTGAACTCTGATATCAGTCATTATCCAGTATCCACTTGTCATTTACTACTTTTTATTCAAAGGTGAACAAATTGAGGACAAATTGAGTTGGCGTTTTAAAAGTTTAATAAAATGTGGCTCTGACCGCAGCAATAAAACTCTGTAAAAATAGTCTTTAACAAGTAAAAGTCTTGCTACAAACTTCTACTTACAAGAGCACTTCACACACACAAATGATGATTTATAAATCAATTACCCACCAAGTGTTACCCTGAATTCATGCAGAAAACTTTGATTTTCTCACATGCCTCCATGGTGAATGGAGAATCCAAAAAAGGCAAACAGTCTTGAGTTGAAGTAAACAAGGACCACATTTAACAGCAAAACAATATCAAAACATCTGTTTACAAACTCTTGCAGTATAATAAGCCTTTTTTAGATTCTTTGTTCACCACAAAAGCATAAGAGAAAAACGTTTTCTTCACAAATTCAACGCAACATAGGGTGAATAACGGCCATACAAATAGTGGTTTTGTAAGTGCAGTATCCTTTTAAGTAAAAGTATTAGCAGCAAAATGTACTTAAAGCAGTAAGTGTTATTTATCATTACAATATTATGTAAGTGTTTCCCTAGGTTTACTACTTAGGGGTGGTAACCAATTAAACGCTCATTATGGAGCATTTACACTGTTGAAATTGAAATAATTTTAGCTACTTTCTAAATAGCTGGGTTGTACAACATATATTGATGGGTAATATTTTATAAATTGCTCCTATTTAATATGCAAAATCTGTATTTGAGAAGTAACTGCAGCTGTCATGTTATAAACTTTCCACCACTGACCATTATTTTAAAACTTAATTTTGCATTTTGAAAATATGTAAAGACAAAATACAAAATTGTGTTTGTATCTAGTATTGCATGTAATAAACGTTACGTGACACTAATTTGATGTTCCTGAAGAAAGCCAGTGTTTGTGTTCAGCAAGCCATTGTTCAAGCTTTACTTCTTTATCCAAAAGCACTGACTTGGAAAACAAAAGAATAAACCTGTTTTTATTCCCAGTATTTCAAAGAGTATGTTTGTTAAACATCGAGTTAAAATATTTGGGAGGAATCTTTGCAGCATGTTTCTTCCAGAAAAAAAAGCTCTGATTCAGGCAACATGGCAGTGATCACTATTATGCTTTTCAAGATTGAAAACTGGCAGGCTCATCGACTTCTGTGTTATATATGTTCTTGTTTTTCTCCATCAAATTCATGTCGTGCCCTCTACTTGCTTATGCAGCTAAAAATGTCTGTTACCCATTCATGCAAATAAAGTCTTTTTGAACTTGCACTTGAACTCAGCAGAGCAAAATATCTGCCAGTTTTCCAGGAAAGCCAAAGACAGCTGAAGGTGTATGAATCCCCAGCATTTCAAATGAATTATTACGCCCAAAATCACACATAATCAAACAAAACTCAAGCTGTTTTTGCAGAGAGGCACAGTTCAGTACAAATACACAAATAATGACAAGGCATTAAGCATCATGTTTTTGAGACAGGGCTGGATGGAAAGTAAAACTCACTTTGTGCATAAATTGTCCTCTTTAAGTAAGTTAGATCATTTTTTGTGTGTGTCAAAAAATGCACAAAAAAGGCACCAAATGTTAGTGTGATCTTGAACTGCTGGCAGGAAAAATACATTTTACAGCAACAATAAAAATAATTCAAAAAGACTGACAGTTTTAAGTTTTGTTTTCAACTTGCAGGACCTGCCAAAAAACTATAAGGACTAACATTTTTAGATCTGTTGCAAATTACTGGCTTTTCAAGCACGAGAAGAGTGATGCCTGCACAATGACTCCAAACCACAAATGTATTTATTTGGACAACATTTTGATTCACAGTTGGATCTTTGTCAGGTCAAATGTTTAGAAATGCTTATCATAATCACATGAATATTTTTTGCCAAAAGCAGGAGTTCAGAGACAATAATTCACCAAATGTTAAAAAGTGGCATAAAATGAATACTTGCTAAAAAAAAAAAAATAATTTTTTACCGAAAGCAGGAGCTCAGAGACAATAATTCATCAAATGTTTAAAAATATCCCAAAAAAAACCCAACTGTAAAGTTAATAAATTGTTTGACCTGATGAAGATGTGAATGGAATTGAAACATTGTCACTCAGCCTGCAGGCATTAGTCTTTTCATCAAGAGCTCTGCATCTGCATGTATTGTGCGTAGCTTGAAAGGGTAATTTCAGTATTTTTTATCTGGACCCTATTTTTCCATGTTTTTGTGATTAAGGACAAAAACATTTCTGGTCCAGTATTGAAGGAAGTGCTACAGCCAGCAGCGGTAAACAGGCTGCAATGAAATGTTAAAGGGCATTTGAGAACAATCAACAATCAATTTATGTCCACTAAAAGTGTTTTTTTCCACTGACAGTCCCACATTGTCATTTAATTCAATCTATTTATTTTGTATTTGAGGTTTTTAATCTATTCAAATGTAAATAGACAGTGCTATTACCTTTATTCCTACAAAGTCCAAAGGCACACATTTATAATAACTGAAACAAACATTTAGCAATTATAGCAATGCAACTGGATCATCAGTGTTCAGATTGTTACTTTTAGTGTCTGACAACAAGAATTTGAAAATTTTTATACGAAAAGGATACCTACAGAAACACTCTAGCTATTGTCAAACCAACCAAGCCCCATTTACGGAAATAGTACTTTATCATCATAAACATTTAAAAGTCAAAGAAACAAAACTCACAAATCCATCTTGGTTTGTCTTTCCACTGTTTTTAGAATTAAACCCTTAATTCACCCAGTTAGATGTGAAAATATGCTGGCTCTACTGACGCTAAAAGTATTGTATTTAAATGTAGTCTTTTTTTGGTCTCTGTATATTTTGCGTGTTTCTGATTCTGCCTGTATTACCCCTCTGTGCAAAACAATTTCCTCTTTGAGGACAAATAAACTATCTAGTCTGGTGTGTTTGGTGATAGTAATTTCGGGGCTGTTTGTTTTAAGAAGATTTATAGGTAGGGGTCCTTTCCATAATGCTGTCACACACTTACAACAATCTGAGCCTGTCAGTGTCAAAAACTAGCAATTTCGGTGCACAAATTTCCCAAAAGGTTACATTGCAGCCTGTTTTGCTGCCGCTGGCTGCAGCGCTCTCGCTCTGTACGGGACCCATTTTAAAACGTGCGGTTTCCATTAGTTAACCACAAAAACACAGGATATAAGGTTGAAGAATACCAAATTTATGCCTTAAGCTCCGGTTCCATAATTAAACACAGCCCTTGTCTGCAGGTGAGACTTGAAGATTTGTCAGAATTGATGATTTATTGTATGTAAAATACTGAGATATGATCATCGGGTTTGCAGCACAGATGGCTGACCAGTGAGCAGCGACTTACCTTTCTGGTGGAGGCCCTTCTTTTCATAGAGAATAATGAGCTCGCTGTACTTGTGGGCCTTCTTCAGGACGTACTCGCTCTCCTCGATGTGGCAGTGGTTGTTTTCCAGGCGAAGAAGGGGGGACACCAGGGCTACGTTGGTCTAAACGAGGGAAAGGATGAGAGCAGATTATAAAACATGAACACCACGCATTTCCACGCTTTAATCTAATCCACTCTTAAAAGCGCAGAGCTTCAGGGGCAGGTGACTTCACTGATGAGTTCATCCTCTCTGCTTCACAGTGTGTTTATCATTTGAATAATCCGGTGCAGGTGTTGGCGCTCCAAAGCTCATGTTGTTTTGAGGGATCTCCATCACAGGTTATCCCTCCAGTGATTTGGGTCTGCCCTCGGAGTTTCTCTGATTAAATCAAGCTTATTATAACTCCCAAAGGAAGCACCTGGTGGTTTTGGGGTTTTTTTGCCACTCCTCTATGCTGATTGGCTCGTCTAAACGTAGACGAGCGGCAGACAGACTTTGAAGACTGTTTAGCTCCTCCAACAGAGCCAAACAATTCTGTGGAGAAACTTACTTTGGCTGCTTTTGTCTGTGATCTCATACCTCATTCCAACACATGTTACTTTTGTTTTAGCATAAATAAGGTCTGACACACAGATTGCCTGGTGAATTTAACATTTCCTTCATTGCCCCGGGCATCTACCTCCTTGAGTCAAACACCAGACCCCCATTACTGAAGCTACTACACCTTGATGACACCGCTTTTAGCTGTGACTCCGTTTCTGTTACTTCAAAGTAAATCTGCCAATGAGCTGCTTACACAGAACCCATTTGGCTCTGTGTGAGGCAAAGTGAACTGCTTCATGTTGCTGCCAATTTCTGTGAATGTTTGGAAGCACTTTCTTGTAAGTTTTCCTCTGAGTGGACAGTGAAGACTGCCAAGTTCATTCAAGCCGATCGTGAAACATAAACATTTGGATTGCTGCAGGTTGGTTGTTGATCGAAAAGTATGACGAGTCAAGAGTGGCATTAAAGAAAAAAGGAAAGAAACTTGTAAGAAATAAAGCGTAGTAGTTTCCTCATTGCGATAAAATGGTGCAATGTGTAATTTTATCAACTATTCTGAGCTTCTTGATGTTTTTGATAAAGGCTAATTTGTAAATATTGTGACATTAATTATAAGCCATTAAATATTTGCTGTTTTTTCATGTTTTGTAAATATTGTCAAGTTTTTTTTACGTTATGCTCACTTTAAAAAAAAATGTGTTGATACACTGAAGAAATTAAAAAGTTGATAATTAGTCATGTGACGCATGTATTTATTACAACAATTTCACTCAGCGAACCTGAAGAAGCCACAGAAGACACACATTCACTCAGTAATGTCACAGCAAAGTTTTTCAATGTGCAATAGTGGATTTTGTTTTTCACTAAAAATAGTGTCTTTTGAAAAAAATCAGTCTATTGTGAATATTCTGCAAGACACTTAATTACAAATATAAAGTAATAATTATTGCAGTTTGGGCTGAAATGTCATTAACAGTCAAAAGGAGGATGTTGGGGGTCTTACGTGCAGGTAACATTTCAGCAGGGTGGTATCGATGATCTGAAGCAGTTTTTTGCGGCTCTTAATCGTAGGCGTGCCCTCCATGAGTGGAGACGTTGTAGAAGGGTCAGAGTCATTCAGCTGTTTCACCAGATGGCTTCGTTTCTGTGGGGTGAAATACAAAAAGACGTGGATTGTTAATATTGTATCTCCTCTGATTTACACAAATCATCTCAATCCTCACCATCAACATGCTTCAATTTCTGTTTGTCCGTTACGTCATTACGTTTTGTGTTTATTCTGTCTTAAATAGAAACCGAGCGGCAAATCTCCAGTGCTGAAAAATGAAGCCAATGCTGAAGTGCTAAAAATTTTGAACGGCTGGCTCCAAAAGCGAGTCAATCCCCATAGACACTCATTTTAAAATGACCAGCTTTTTACAGCCTGGTGCAAGAAAATGTTTAGGTCTCTAAATCTAATTATCCAGTTTATGACAACTATACAGGGGGGAATTTTTATATAACTCAACCGTTTACATTTTATTAAGGCTTAAAGTTAAACACAATCATGGGCATGGCTGCTTTGAGAGACAGGCAGTCTGCCAGTAGTGTTCTCGGCTTCTTGTCTTTCCACAGTGCCAGACAAATTGAGGTTAAAGTACTCACAAAAATAATTGCACCAACAAGAGTAAGAGGATATCTAAAAAATTACTCGAGTATGGAGTAACGTATATAGATGCAGTTTATAACATCAAAGTGGTACGTTTAAACAGGCTCTCAATAGGTAATAACAAATGTGACGTGCATGTTAATTGTTTTAAGCGTCATCTCCAGAACCAGACAGATGACAAAATGTGTGCTGTTAAGCACTGTTTACTCTCTTATAACAAAACAACAAGAAAAAAATGTTGTGTCACTAGCAGAGCAGAGCAGAGAGCCGACATTTCTGAAACGCTGTGGTGTGTCTGGTGAAATAACAAACATCGAGTCCCAACGATAAGCTCCAGCAGCCACATTGTGACTGTAACGCAGAGCAGCCGAGCCTGGGGAAGTACGGGGGTTACTGAATCCTCAAGAGAAATGTTTGGACGCAGTCTGCAGTGTTTGTGTGTGGACTTGTGTGCAGGCTTTCTTATCGCCTGTTGTAGGACTGTCGCTGTCCTGCATGTCAAAAATAGCAAGACGTGTGAATGCAACAAAGTAGAAGTACATGTACTTTATTGCAATGTACTTAAGTAAAAGCAAAAAGTATTCTGTAAAACATTATACTTGCAAATTCCTTTACTCAATTACATGTAACAGAGTAAATGTAACATGTTACTACTCACTACTGTTCATGGATTTATACATATCACACACACACACACACACACACACACACACACACACACACACACACACACACACACACACACACACACACACACACACACACACACACACACACACACACACACCTGGGTGAGGTAATCGATGAGCGCCAGATGAGCCTTCTCCAGCTCTGCCCCGGACAGAGTAGGCAGAGGGTTGGGATAATGCAGCTGCTTGCGGTAGTCTGAAGGGAGCAGGTCTGGGTACAGTCCAATCACATGGGTGGGATCTGCAGAGGACAGGAGGAGAAATTTGTCGCATTTTATTCTATATGTGATACTTGAGTCTGTTTAGCAGCTTTTAATTAAAACAGAAAAGTGATTTAAAGACATAATAAAAGCACAAAACATCACCACAACATATACAGTTAAGTAAAAAAAAAAAAAAAAAAAAAAAAGCTGACAAGACCTGAAATCAAGGGCTCATTAGAGCCAGGAAGTCTGTCATCACTGCAGAATAAATTCTCACACACAAAGGATGTGACCTCATCAGATGTGAATAAAACCATTTCCTTTAATATAAACAAAAAACAACAGATGTCTCATGGAGTCAATAAAAGGGAGAGAAAAAAGGAAATAGGAAGAATGAATAAATAAATTATGACCAGATTCACGGTAATTTAGCTCTAAAACATAAACATAAGATAATGAGAATAAAATGGGTCCTCACACGGCTTTTGATGCTCGTGCCCTAATAATGATAATAATAATGAGAATGATAATAATAAAGAGAATAATAATAATAATAATAATAATAATAGTAATAATAATAGTAATAATTCCTACAGTTTTAATAGAAAAATAAATAAAAAATCTGATTTAGATGTGAATTAGGACCACATATAAAAGTGACCCAAAAACAAATTTAAAAGATCAGATTTTGTGATTTTTGCTCCTCATAATAAATAAATAAATGAATAAATAAATAAATAAAATCAGATTTGGACCAATTAAGTCTGCAGTCTACACATAAACTTGGGCCGCAGTCTAAAGGCTAATTTATGCTCTATGTTAGACACACATAATAAAATATTTTAGGTAATTTTAATACCAATTAGGCCCTTATTTTTAGATCAGTTAACTCAATGCCTTTAAAGAATTTTTAAGGATTGTGGAAACCCTGTACATTATGTAGAAGGTTAACCACAGATGATTACTACAACATTTTCATTACACATTACAAGATTCCATGACTTTTCAAGAAACTTTCAGTCATTTTTATTAATTCGATCACTTTTCCACGTTTTTCATGACCGTGGGAACCCTGTATATATTTGGCCGAAAGAGACTGGGGCCTGGGTGAGAGAGAAGACCCACCTGTGCCGAGTTTGGCGAACACCTGCATGGAGTCGTCAAATCTCTTCTGACAGAACAGATTGAAGGCATAGAGATTCTGGATGTGGTGTATCTGCTGCTTCTTATCACCATCTGAATCATCCTTCATCTTCTGGCAGAAAAAAAGACGAGAAAAGAAAAAAAAGCTTGAAAGCTTGACAAGCTGACAATAACAAAAAAATAAAGCCGTGAGCATTTTACTGTTTCAGTGTATTGCCCCTAATCAAAATAAGTGATTTTGTGCTCCATTCCCTGAACTAAAGCAGCACTTTAGAGAGTTTTAAGGAATGAATAAGTGAGTGGTCCTGCTGCTCACCGCCAGCTGAAGTGCCAGCTCAAACTGCTTGTCCTGAAGAAGCTGCCGGATCTGGCTGGCTATTGACACAGGCACCAGGCGCCACACAAAGTGGTTGCTGGCAACATACACAATATTTTGCCTGGGAACGATAAGAGGAGAAAACAAGATTAGAGACAATAGGCTGGAACAAAAGTGTTTTCTTTGTGAGGAGGAAATGACATTATCAGTATCGCTATCTTGAGAAATAGGAACCGGGACCTGAGCAGTAAATCATCCATGATGTTCTTTTAAGGATGTTATTCACAGGAAACAGAGTGCCAGACATCACTAAAGCCACCAGTTATCATTTACTTATTTATTTATTATTAAATCTGTAACTTTAAGCCTGGAGATTTACAACAGCCGTTGCAGGCTTGTTTTTACCTCAAAAATACTGCATACTGCACCATGTTGCTGCCACCATGACATAAAAAATATTTGCTTATTTCCTCCTTTTGACGTGAAATATTTCTAATTAACAAGATCTCTTTTCACATTATAACAGATATTCTAACATATATTTTTATACATCATCATCATAACATATTTTCTTGTTATTATTACATGCCAAAATTTTGTTTTTACAAGAACCGTTTCTCGCTATAAACAGTGTATTATTTTATCTCAATATCAGAGTCAAAGTCAAATAAGGATTTGCCAAGAGGGTTTTCACTCACAATAAATTGATTTTTGATGCAAACAATGAACACAAAATAAATAAATTAAGAGGAATAATAATAATAATCATAATCATAATTCTGCAAAGTACTGCAATACTCAAGAACTTAAATATACAATAGACAAAGTTTCTATAGAAATATTGTAGAGATACTTTAAACAGTACCATAAAATAACAAATATGTACAATGTAGCTGTTTTAGAATAAGAAAACTAGCTTTGTGCAGAGATGTGCGATAACGATTTGTAGAGAATGTGCAAAAGTTCGAAGTAGAGCAAATATGCAATGTGAAAAGATAATAGTCCAATGTGTGCATTAACGTGATGCATATAGATGGTGTCCTAATGGTGTCAAAAAACTTAAAAAATGTTACTAAAGCAAGAAATATTTGTCATTATAAGTTGTTATGACAGAGGTATAAATTGGCATGTTGTAAGAACAAGCCATTTTAATATGGCAACCCCCAGTTCATCATATGCAAACTCTTTTGGAGGTGTAACAATGCAGCCGACATAATATAAAAGGTCAGATGTACGGATTAAAGTAAACAGCTAATGTTCACAAAATCTGTTTATGCTATAGCTTGGACAGAATTACGTATTCTAACTGCAATTTGCAAGTGTGCATAAGTCCTTTGCAAGAATACGTTGTCAGAAAATCTCAGAGAGTTTGCAGTTTACTAAACAAAACTTCACAGAAGACTGTCTCACCCTGCCGAGGTGATGAAGCGAGGTCTCTGCAGCTCCACGCTCTGCACCAGTAACCTCGGCTCAAACGTCCGGATCTCCACGTACCGAGGGAGAACAGCTATGATGTATGGAGGCTGGTGCTCTGAGAACAATTCAGGAGAGGTAAGAGTGTAAAACTTTGTGTCAACCAAAACCGAACTGCCCTGAGTATAAAACATCACAAATCTTCTGAAAGTCATCAAATATCTGTGGATGTACTGTACATACAGGAGTTGTACAGAAGTCTTTAAGGGGGAAAACAGATATATATTCGTATATTCTTAGAGATAAAATAAAAAAATAAATATTTGCATTATTATGGCGATAGAGAAAATCAAATATTGCAATATTTTTTTTACCAAATAACTCAATAAAATGTTGCAAAAATGTTGTGGTAATATTGTGGAATTGGCTATTGATGCTTTCACTAAATATTTATACAATTGCATTACTGTTAAATAACCATCACTTTTGTGGATTTAACAGCTAAGTGGGTAAAGACAAATTATAGGATAGTTCGAATATTGTGGTTCGGAAAGTTCAGAAAATTACATAACTTAACTGTAATGGAGCCTTTAAAACCAGGAAAAGACAACATTTACAGTAATAGTTTATCAAAATCTAAGTTGATATCTAGTTTCATATCACAATATTGATCTAATATTGATGTAATATTGATATCTGGCCCCGCCCCCTAAATTATTTTTGTTATTACAGTTTTCCCTTTATTCAACGTTTGACAGAGAAGAGGCAGAGAGGAGAGAGAGAGCTACGACATGTAAAGGTCCTTAGCTGAAAACGAAACAGGGATGTTGTGGTTTTGTGGCCTGGGCTGTCACCATTTGGCAACAGGGGCACTTCTACATCTATTTTGGTACTGAAAGCACATATTTAGCTCCAATTTTTTATTACTTATACTTTATCTAGCCTAATTCACCACCCATGTTCTCACTTAAAGGTGGAGTTTGCAATTCCTGAGAAATACTGTTGATATTTTAACTCAATAACCAAACAAATTCACTTCTCCTGTCGTAACTACTTCATGGCCTTTCCCTTTTCCTGTGCATGAACACAGCACAAAAGTGTTTTGCTGTGTTCACACTGGATGCAGAAGTGCCCCAATATGTTAGGTGTCACACAGTCGCCCATCAGCAGTCGCCTGGCCTTTTACACCACAAGCGCGTTTCTCTGCACCAGTCAGCAAGCCTTTCTCTTTCTCTGCTCCTTTCTAATTAAACAGAGATCTCTTGTCCCTATCCCACTGTCCTGACTTGCTTGTGTGTCTCTAGCTGTGTGTCTGTTGGTCTCTGTGTGTCTGTTTGTCTCTCTCCCTTTATGTTTAGACACAACTGAAAAGCAATGTGAAAACGCTGGTTGCATATTTTATCATTGTTTTTAGAATTACATCATGTACGTCATACCTAATATATCCTTTATATTGTTCATGGGAGTTTTTATTATGTTTTTCTGCCTGATGTGCTCTCTGCTCACAAAAAAACATACAAACAAACAGACAAAAAAAAAGACCTTTTCTGAAGTCGATGTGACGTCTTCAAATTGCACGTTCTGTCAAACAAGCAGTGCTTCATTTACAATGATGAAAAAAGTGAATCCACACTCTGGAGAAGCTGATGACTTGACGGCATATTTGCTTGAAAAATGTGGATAAATGGCTACTTTTCTGTCGATCCATAATGCAATGAATTGTTTCAGCTGTAACAATGATTGCATGTTTGATGTCTTTCCAACCTAAACTCTGTCTTGAGAAAAGGTGCGTCAGTTGTGATTATGGAGTCCTTGAGGCTAATGGGGCAGGAAATCCAGCTGGAGAAAGCCATCTAGACGGGCGCGAGGTTGGACTCTGGATATGGGACAGACTGCGCCCACAGGGCAGAGCCCAGGGCCTCTACTCCAGCCACAAACAGTTAGGTCAGTCCGTTAGATGCATTCAGTGACCAGCACTCATCCTCTGAAGATGCACGCCAAAGCCACAATGTTGACTATATCAAAACAAGGAAATTGGAAACTGTATGAAACCACTGCTTGGAGGCTTCATTTCCGCTTCATACTGTCTCTGACTGAATTCCAATGAGCTCAGAGAGAAGGACCTTTAAAACAATGTGAGAGCTCATCTGCATCACTTCTGTCACAAAGCTCATTAGTAACCCAGATCTGCCGTGTCTTAGTCACGGGGTAAAAAAATCTAAAATTATGTTTCCTCTTTCGACATGTGGAAAACAGCAGCACGACTCAGACAGAGTGGAAAGAAACAGTCTGCACAGGGGGAAGGAAAGCTTGAAGAAGAGGAAAGAAAAGGCAGACAGCGGCTGGATGACGATGGCAGTATTTAGGCCAAATGCTTCATCAGGTGTGGAGCAGGTTTGATCATATAGCACTGACTGGATATAAAACAATCGTCGTGACAAGATGAGAACACACTGTGCTGTTACAGACGGAGTCAACCTACATACCAGCCTGTGAAACCAAACAGCAACATACCTGACACTTAATACAGACGCAGCTCACGATCAACAGAAAGGAACTGAAACTTCTATCAAATGATGAAAAATTCACCAAAGAGGAAGATTGATCTTGTGCTCACAGTCATGCTGAGAGAGCTCCAATTGTGATGTTTCAGACACTGTGTTTTCTAATTTGTGGCACATTTTGCACCATCCACTGAAACTATGACAGCCAAAGTCTTTACAGCAGTATGTCTTCCATCCTGATGTGCCAAAATGCCTCAAACCTGTTTCCTTGTTTAATGTTGAGTTGAGTTTTTGAGTTTCTGTCTTTTGCCAGCTCAGCTGCGTATTAACATGGGCATTTAGCAAACAGCAAGCCCTATCTTACACCCCGCAACAACGTGGCGTACAGAACAGCACAACTGTTTTTGCAGTTGTCATTTTCAAGATCAGCGCCTATGTTGTATAAGTAGCAAATGTACTTGTGCCCACCTGTGCGCCCAGGAGTATGTAGGTCTTAAAATTACATGTGATCAGCCCCATTGTTGGCATATTCCTATTTAAAGGAAGCAAAAAGCAATTTTTCCATTGACCAACAAAAAATAGACTAGACCTAGGAGATATTAGCTGGAAAACAAATTGGAGCCATGGCATGAAGTCTCACCTAGTCCACATTCAAAGTGGATAACAAAATCACTAAAAAAAACCCAAAGAGGATTACACATTTTTCTAAGGTTTAGCCCAGGTGCTTTTCAAAAAAGAGGGTTAAACAATGTACTAAATGTGAGTCTGTGAGTGTTAAAACAAATCAGCACAGACAGAAATGTCTATTTAGGAGCTTCCTGTACATACAAAAATGGGGGATAGACTGATTTTCCCTGAAAACAACAGAGGAGACATTTGTTTATAATTTCCACATATTTTAAACACTTAATGATGCCAGGAATTAGTTCAAAATTACTGAATTACAAAATTACAAAATGAGGTGTATCACTGACCACAAGACCCATAAGCCACTGGGCCAATCACTTGTTTTTGATTGGCTCTGTAACCTGAGAAGCTTGTGAGTGAACAAAGGTTCTCATTGGCTATTACAGGCTCTCGAGAAGCTCCTATATGCTCAAGCAAGGTGTCATCAAAAGGTCAGAGTTCAAACACTATTCTGTTACCTAGGAGATGGCATATTATGACGATTTGAATCATTGTAACAGTAGTTCATGGACATCTATGGATGTCCTCTAGAAAAGAAGGAAAGCATAACCTGAGAAAAACTGGCTGTTTAAAAGTTGTGTCAAAGTTTTACTGTTTAGAACGAGTGATAAAAAAGCACAAAACAAAATAAATCAAAATTAAGATGATGCTGTTTTTCCCTGAGTGAAATCGAATGGCAGGGGTGACACTTTTTGGCAAAACATCTTTTGTTGTATCTCCACATGGAGAGCTGAGGGAGGATTTTTGGCTCTTGTTACTCAGCGTGTGTGTGTCCTTTTGACTTTGCTGTCAGTTCCTATTGGTATCGAATAGCAGTTAACTCCAGCAAAGACATCCAAAGTCATAAAAGAATAGAAAAAAGAACAGAAACAGCGACTCACACTGGGTATATACTTGTTTTCCATATAAGCAGATATAAAACACCTAACTGAGTGTAGAACAACAGAAATATTGAATATGAAAATGTCTTCACAGTATTAGATGTTTCTTACCCATTGCTATAGGGATGTCTGTCCAGTTCAGGGCACACTTCTGGGTGCAAACGCCCTCTTCGTTTAGCACTACAGTTAGATCATCCTGGCCAACAGCCACCTTCCCATCAGCCAGCGGGGCAACCAGAGGCTCCAGCTGTTTCCCAGTGGGGAAGAGCTCCTTGATGGAGCCACGGCCATCCATCTGATTGACAGGAGAGATGATTCAAGTGAGTCACAAGAACCTATTAATAACATCTCACAAACTTTGCACACAAGGTCATTTATGAAGTGCTTCAGACAAACAACAAAACAACATTAAAAAGAAGCTGATTAGACTAGCAATAACACTAGCAAACATTTGTTGATAATAAAAATAACAGGAGAAAGTTAGAAGCCCAAAATAAGCACACAAAACCCAAGGAGAACAAAACAGACAGGAACTAATTATACAACAGCCTGCTTCCAAATTTTTCAGAAGTGGTATGAAAAGACGATTTTAATAGAACACTTCACTCGCAACATGATCGTTGGTGCATTAATTAATCACTGCATGTTACCTTGAGGTTGGTAAGAAAACTTTGTTTTTCTTGCATGTTTCTACAGTGAACTATAATCCTAAAAAGTTGAACATTATTCTTCTGGATTGACGTAATTAGGGTTAATTAACTCATTTATCCAGTCGTACGTTCAGTATACACTTATACACCTTGTATATGTAAATGTACTTGGCAATAAAACCTCATACTGATTCTTTATGTCCCCCCAACATTTCATGCCATATTTCTCATTATATTTTTCATCGTGTTTTTAAAAGAAATCAAGCCTTTTTTCTCAGGTTTAAGAAGTTAAAATGTTTGCGAAAGGCTTCTAAATACAACGTAAGAAAACTGAAGTCAACCCAGTTGTGAAAGGGTTATAAAGCTCACCATGAAATAACACACTATATCGCTCTTGTTAGTATAAGGAGGGACTCTCAGGGATGAATTTTTCATATTTGAAGGATTATGGGTGGAGTTAAGTTGTGGGTAACTAAAGATAAGTAAAGCTGAGTGTAAAAAGCTTAGTGTTATCCTTTCCTGTGGCACATACCCGAATGAGGTAATAGTCCCGTTTGAAACCAACACATATGGAGTTTTCACACCAAGCCATGGACTTTGGAATATCTGGTGCACCAAAATCCCCCTGACAGACAAAAAGAAAACATTAAGATGATTAAAGGTGTTACAGGGGAAAAAAACACTCTAAACCTGGATCATACTGCAGTGAGTCACATCACAAATGTACTTTACTTTACCTGCAGCTCGTGAAACTCTCTGTCCTTCCAGTAATAGAGCTGGAGTTTCTTCTTCACTGCCACACACATTCTCAACCTTTCCTCTCCTGAGCTGGTTTGCTGAGGACAAAAATATACAATTCATAGCTTGAAATCAGGGAAAATATGAGCAGAACAAGGAAATTTGGAAACAAAAGTCATTGTTATGACTGTCTTACACTGTGCCATAAGATTGTAGGGGAATCGTGCTTTAGTGTTAAACACTTTTAAAACACACTGTTGTACAGACTTAAGTCTAAATGTGTCTTTCTGAATGCAGTGTAAAGGAAAGGCAACAAACTTGTCATGCACTGCATATCTGCATGTTATGGGATTTTAACCACTCTTGTGTTTATTTAGAGTCACAATATGAGTCCCACAGTCACTTATGTAAATATTGGACCCATTTGTGACAACCCTTCCGACACTCGTAAGGCATTTTTTCAGACAGACAAATCAGGAGAAAACTGACTATGTCCGAGACATGTCTCTGTTTTTGCAACACACGCTGCATTCGCGTGATGTTGCAAGGTCGTAGTTTCTGAGTTGTTGTTCTGACTTTGTTGTGTTCATGAACTTTGAGGTTGTAAAGTGGGAACAACATGGAAGCTACAAGGAAGATGGGCTGCATTTCAATGCTAGGAGTGTTTAAACAGGAGGTTGTCAGCTGTTTCCAGTTTATTTGTATTATTACGTATTGTCACTGGTCTCTGTGCTTTTTACTTTAACTTTTGTATCTTGTTTATCACAGCCTGTCCTTTGATTGTCTAATCTTTTTCTGTTGTCTGTGTTGCAGTTTTTATTGTGAAGCTCTTTGAGCTGCATCTCTTGTATGAAAAGTCCTCTATCATTTAAGTTTATTATTATTATTATTATTATCATTATTATTATTATCATCAGTTGCTAATTCAATACTGTATTTGTACAAATACAGACCAAACAATTAATCAATTAATCGAGAAAATTAAACAGATTTACTGACAATGAAAATAATTGTTAGTTGCAGCCCTAGTCTGAATAAACCAACTCTCCCAAAGCTTCCTGGCCATAAATCAGCTTCTTATTAAGACACTGGCTTATCCTCTTCTTCTCTTTAACAGTCTTACAGTCTCACTTATAACTATGTGATTCTACAATTGCATACTGCACACGTCAAAAAGGCTCTCACTATAATGAGAATCAATATATATGAATGACTATGATTGCAGTGGTGCACAGTATCAACAGCTGTGACTGTAACTGACCTGCAGGTCACAGGCGAAGAGCGTGGCCCCTTTGGCTTTGGACACCACAGTGATCTGCTGGAAGGTCAGGAGGTCATGGACGTGGATGTTGTTCTCTGCAGGAGAAAAAGAGATTACTCTGTATCTGACGAGATAATGAAGACGAATGCTTCACGTTGACACAAAAATGTTGTAGTTTCAAGGCTGAAATAGTTCAACAATAAAAAAGGTGAAGACTAACCAGCATGATAAATTAGAAAAATGTAAACATTTATTAGGGATAGAAACTTACCAAGAAGGCTGACAAGTATTTTGTACTGTGAGACAACGTAAAGCTGTAGAAAGAGCAAGAAACCAGAATTAAAGGAGGTTTAAACAAAATCTTGTTCATTCTGATTTTAATTTTTTAAATTCTACAAAAGATTTATCTTTTTTTTACTGTGTGACCATTTGCTGCTTTTAAAACACACTGTATTTGTAATAATCCACAATTAAAACAAAAATTAATTAATTAAGTTAGAACGTAAACCCATACGTTTGTGTCCACAACATTTCCCTTTACAACTGGTTCAGCCGGAAGGAACGTGCAGCTTGATCTTAAAAAAACTGTTACAGGCAATTATAATGCTGAGAGCTGGGTTTTAAATTTCTATTTTTTTTTTCTAAATTGCATCGTGACATAATCTTACAAGCAAGAACTGTGGTACATTGAAGAATCATTTTTTTACCCATTCCTATTTTTCCTGAAGTTCTTGTCACTGTTCATAAGCATGAGAAGTCCTCATTGCACATTTAATTTGAAGGCTGATCTGAGCCATCTCAGTCTCATCAATAATGTTTGTGATTGACAAACTCATGCCAAAAAAGGGAGTTGGCCATTGGCAACCGAGAGCCAAATTTAGAGAGGTGAGTCTCATGTTTGCTATCAGACTTTCCTATCATGAAAGATATACTATGCAGGATTTCCCTTAAAAACTATGCACAGACTCATACAGAAGTTATCCTCTATATTATCACTTGTGAGCCACTCTCAGCGTTTGGTGATGTATTTTTCTGCTGAGACTCTGTATGTGTTTTCTTATTTTCGGAGCTTGGGGTGAAGCTTTATATAAGGTTGCAACCAGGTGCAAAATTATAAGCAGCAGGCATCCAGGAGACAAAAAGCTGCAAAAACACAACTGTAAAGAGGCGAAATGCCAAACGAGACTGAATCTGGGGTTGACTTTTACTTTCACTTTCTCTAGTGAGTGTGTTTACAAACTGTAACTGACAATTCATTACACATGCAATAAAACCTTTGAAACCTGAGCAAATTGGTTTGCTTTTTTTTCTAAATGGCTAAAACAATACAGTGCAACTTGCCAAAACTGGCCAAAAAATTGCACGAAATTAGTAAAGTATGACAAGAAAATTACCTGAAAATTTGTTTAAAAAGGAGGAAAAAAATTACAGAAAACCATATATTAATTACTATAATTTTATATCACAAAACTATATTACAAGGGGAATAATGAATGAATACTTTCTTTTTTAAAACTTTTGAACACTTTCTTTTGGTCTGTCTTTTTACTTTTTTTCAGATAATTTTCTTGTAACTTTTGCAAATTTCCTTCTAATTTTTGGGTCATATCTTGTTAAGTTGCTCATTTCCTTCTCACCATGTTTTTGAGAGAAATCAAATCAGTTTTTCAGGTTTTTTATATGTTATGTTTATGGCCTAGGGAAAGGCCTGCTTCTTCCTCACATAATTTTTGGATTTATGCAGAGCTTAGCCTGTGGTCAACCTTAACCTCATCCTGCAGTCTTATCTACCTGCTGAATCTTCTTTGAGAAGTTCTTATTGGATTTTTCCAGAGTCACCTCGAACCGGTTGGTGCCTAAAGAGAAAAGAGACATCAAAATGTTTTATATTAAAGCAGACAATAGTAAGTTGAAATGGTCTGCAAATACACAAGGAACCAACACACACACCCTGAAATTAGTGGTGGAGGAAGTACCTGAAAACCACACTTGAGTGAAAGTACACATTTCTTGCCAGAAAATGGCTTTGGTAGAAGTTGAAATTGCATAGTTGAAAATTATTTGAGTAAAAGGCTTAATATGTTTTATATTTACTGGACTTATATTTTATGAAGATTATTTTTTGGGCTTTATTGGCCAGACAGTCTCTGAGTGAACAGGTGGGGGTGGGGTGGGGGTGAGGTGATAATCGAATATTATTTGAGTAAAAATCTCACAATATTTTATATACACTGTACCGAGGTACCTAAACGAATTTGATTTATATTTTATATCAAGATTATTTAATATATGGGGCACCTGCTCTACCAAGTGAGCTACTAGGCATCCACAAAATTTTATTTTAAGTTATTGTAATAAATATATACTTAAATAGTGAATGTAAAACTACAAGTAAATGCAGTTTTACATAATTGTTTTTAGAGAATTTTGACTTTTTTGGGGTGTTTTCTAATAGTTTTTAGGAATGTTTGGAAATTTTGAATAATTTTGAGTTTGGAGATTGGGTTTTTTGGGGGGCTGTTTTCTAGTAGTTTTGGGGATTTTTGGTTTCTGGGATTTTTTTTCATAACTTTGAGTGTTTGGGGTGTTTTGTCTGTTTTGATTTTTCTGCATTTGGTGCTTTTACTTTTAATACTTTAAGTACTTATTCTTGAATATACTTACTTACTTTAATTAAGTAAAACTTTCAATGCATGACTTTAATAGTATGTTTACAGTGTGGAATTAGTACTTTTAGTCAAGAGAAGGATCTCAATACTTCTTCCACCACTGGACGGGATCTTCTTACCTGCATCCTTCTTTATCCTGTACAGAAGAAGATGTCCTGGCTTCGTCCCCACTAGCAGCCAGTCCTCTGCGGGAGGAAAAACTCAAGAGTCACAGTCCATCACTTCTCCAAAATAGGCACATTTCAATGTCAAATAACAAATGGGATAAATTAAGTGTCAACAACTAACCCCAGGCCGCCAAGCAGTCAATCTGAAGAGGAAGCTTCTCCAAAATAGGCACTGGTTCATACGCGTCGTGCATCTTGAAGCAGGATTTTTGGTTGATTTGCAGCCCGCTCTGAAGGATCGATCCCGCACGGAGGTGACGCCTGCCGGGACAACAGCTGACCGACCGACCGCTGATTAGTCTGTCAGGGTGGTCCGCCTTTACGGGTCGCCATTAACCGAAGCGGTAGCTCAATACTCGGACAGAAAAATGAGGAAACGTGTTTTGAAAGTCTGTTAACGCTATGCAGTTTGACTTGTTAGCCAGCTATCTCTCCGACCAAAACAACAGCTGATCGTTAGCCTGCTAGCTTACGAGTTAGCAACCAACGGCTACTGCCCCTAAACATTGTCCCGTCTCACTCCATATCAACCGAAACCTGAACAAAAGCAGCAACTGGCTCTAAATATAACAACAAACTCAACCGCTAACTAACTTAAAGCAGTTAGGAGGCGCTATATTAGCCGCAGCAGTTAGTTTTCGTTAGCTTCTTGGGACTTCCTCAGTTGTGTGTTGACGACGGCTGCGCGAGAGCTCGGGGTTTGACAGGCACGTGACAGAAGTCAGCGCACTCACGAGGAACGTATTAAAGGGGCAGTGACTTCGTTTTATTTATCTTTTTTTCTATAAAACTTTGTAATTCTTGCAATCTAGCAATGAGCTAAATAGCGCAATTCTTGCGGGAAAAAATATTTTTAAAAAAATAAAATATTGTAATTTTTTATTTCATTTTTTAGAATTTTGTTTAAAAAAAATCCAAAATAAAACTACCTTGTACTTTGTAAATTGTTTCATTGTTTTTGACTTTATAAAAAGTACAGTTTATTTAAGAAAAGTAAGGGTTATTTTGGGGAAAATAATTGGAAAATAAGTATGAGGACTATTGTACACTCTTTTATTCATCTAAAAGCATTGCTTTTTAACATGAATATACTCAAAAAAGTTTTTTTTCTGTTTTTAATTTTCATTTTTTTGTTTGTTTTAAGTATTTTAAGTACCTCTTTAATTGTAATTTAACTTGACAGTTAAATATGTTATTTAATCTATTTATTTGCCTTTATGAGTAGGGAAGGTATTGTGGGAGGGGGGAGAGGGAAGGGGAGAAAGGGAAAGGGGGAATAATTAAAAAAATAAAAAAACATAAATCTTTAATATTGTACCTTACTAATGTGATTCTTTGAATAAAATTTGTAAAAAAAAAAAAAATGTTACAGGAATAAAAATTTGAAGGATACCTATATTCACCTCATTTAAGTAACTATACCGCGCAATTATAAGATTATAAGATAACTGAAAAACAGAAAAAAGTTAAACATTTGTACAATTGTGTAATTAATTTCATTATCTGACAAAGGCTTTTTTAGGGGAAAATAGTTGATTAGGACCACTATATCCTGTCAGTAACTATTAACAAACATTTTAGCAGGAAATACAATACCCATTTAACGGTCTATGCAACCGTTTCTTCTGTAAAAAGACATTATGCTTATTTATAGGCACCTACATAATAAAAAAAATATCATATGCACATAAACTGACAATGTAACCCTGTTTCAATATAAATTTTATTTGCAGGACATACGCAAAAAGCCATACAATATCATCAGCTTTACATTACAATGAAAACTCAAATCCAGAGATTGGGCTATCATTTCTCTCTAAAATAAAATATCCTCAACAAGACTTGGACAAATATAAAAAAAGAAAAAGAAAAACATAAATTAAGGAATTTAGAATATCCACACATACTGCAGTAGATTGCACAAGGACGGGGATATAACTCTGCCACATAAGGCGAGATTATTTGCAGTGTGAACGGGATAAGCTCAAAGGAATCTGTGATTGCGGTGAAATGAAAATCATTCACTTAGCACGTAAAGTATTTCTCTTTTTAAACTACCCTTTGATAGTGTATTCAGGTGAGGACTTAAACAAAACGCTAGCCCAGTTAGTGGAGGGGGAGTGAGAAAGAATGACATACATACAGTGAATCACATGTATATCTGAATTTAGGCCCACACCACATCCACGAGGCTTATCAATGGATTCTGTGATTCAGCAGCTAAAACAAAGTTTGGTGACATGATGTGGACCTAAATCATTGCTAAAATGTGACAAGCTACAAAATATTACTTTTTATAGTGATGAAAATTAACCACCTTCATTTTTAAATCATGGCTACTTCTGCTTTAAAACATATTTTTTTTAGGGGTCATACATTTTCCCCACTCACTGTGGACAAAGCAGCCTCTAATTTGTCAGTAAAAGCCTGAAAATCACCAATATTAGAGTCATATTTTCAGTCGCTTGAACTGTTCTGTGTAAAAATGACACCTCGGAGAAGCAATCTGGCATAACGCTCAGGCGTGAACACTTTCGGTGACACTTTGTTTATGATACACTTGGCTTTGAAAGAGTTTCATGACCAAGAGGTCATTAAATTCTCCCAGCTCAGAAAACAGTGTGTTCTAGTTGACATACGAATTCCCCCAAAACACAAAAGTAACACGTTTTACCCTGACAACTGTGATATGCTTCAAGTATCAATATTCACTGATGCAGTCGTGTTTACATAGAGTTACAGTATTATTTCTATATTTAGGATTACTCATTTAGCCAGACAACAAAGTGTTAGTCATGTGTTCACAATAAAACAAACCTAAATAATTTGTTGGTGCAGCTATAAGAAATCATCTTCACTGATGAGGTTAAAAGCATTAAAACATTCTTTTTAGTTATCCGGCTGAACGGTTAATCTTACGGTTTCTTGCTCATTTAAATAATAAATGTGTGTCATCATGTGACCTATAAATATGTAATGCAATTATTTTTTACATTTATTTTATGGCAAAGTACATCTCTGAAGATAAACTCGAGTTCAAGTGTCTGATGGTGTGTTGGCTTAAATATAACATAATTATGCACATTATTTAGGACGTATTTTCCCCTCCATTTGTACATTCATCTGATTTCTTGGCTGAGACAACTGCCAAATCATCATCATGATTTGCACCAGAACAGATTTGAAATCCCTCAATGTCAAATTTGGTCCGCTGGGGTCGATTCTGCATTGTGAAACGGGTGGAGAAACTTCTCTCAAACGTTAAATAATTTATCCGTCTAAAACCCTAAGACATGATTTTGATAAATATTCTATTTTCCACACGGGCATTGTGTAAACTGCCGAGTTTCTGGTTTATTTTGGCCACATTTGTGACACTGAACAAACATCTTTGAAACAAATAAAATATTTATCAAAGTGCTCTGCTGCGTAATTGCTTCAGTTTCACCCCCCTCCCAGAATGACACCCTCGACATAACAGCGTCCAAATACGGCTACACACTATTTGTGCTTCTTTGAGCCCATTATTGTGAAATGAAATCAAAATGTAAAGTGTCTGGAGAGAAGAGTTGGCTTTGCCCACATTTTTTTTGGTAATTGGATCACTCAGAACGCATTCATTGCTGCCTCAGTGACATTGCTTTCTTCTCATTCTCACATCGTCGTCTCGCATTTACTCCATTTTGGATCTCTCCATCTTAGTTTTCAGTATTTCCTTAAAAAAACAAAAAGGAAGACAAATTAATGTATGTACAGTAATGTGACTGTGGACTGATACCACAGTAAAGTCATTTTAAATAGAAAAATATGTAAGAAATCATGAGACTAGCACAGGAAAGTAAAAGGACGTGTTACCTCTTCTTCATCTAGTATTACAGGGAGAGCTCTGTATAGAGGGAGAAAACAGAGGAGGCGGTGAATGCATTTAAAATGTCAAACAGTATTTTAAGATACTCCACAGCTTGTTTATGCTTTCAAAATGTTGCTATTTGAGTATTAACATTATATCCTTCTAGTCTTCAGAGTCCTTGATCCGGAGCTGTAATACACTTACATAAACACAGACAATATGACACACTAAGAAGGATTACCCTTATAAGCCGATACCTTATTCTCACAAATTTCAGGTAGCGTAAAACTGGATGTTTTAAGCAAAACACTGTGATGTGAGACCATTCAGGGTAGTTTTCAAAGCAGCTTTGAGTTTGAAGCGGCTGGCTCTGGCAGCCTGTTTGCAGATGGTGTTAACATGAGTCCTGGGTGATTGAATCACTTGTGGACAGTGCTCAACGCGTGTAAACAACCACCAAGAGGATCCAATCATTCAAATCACGTGCTGAGGTGGTGTGAGGTGTATTTGACCATGTATCTTTTGTTGAGTAAACACTAATGAGTCTTGATGTGAATAAAAATAAGCATTTCCTAGGATGACAAAGGTATAAACCGCCCTACTTTGCTAGTGCTCGTTGCCTTTGTGAGTTAAGTTGGTTAAATTTAGGCAAGAAGAGCAGGTTTCAGACATAGACTATATATAAAGATGGACATGACAGTTCCCCATAAGTGTAACTTTTCACTCTGGATCGCCCCCTGGTGGCTGGCTGCGGTATAGGTAATAAAGCCCGCCCCTCCATGTTAGTGAATGGGACATAGGCCAAACTAAAAACTCAAAGTACATGCTGAATACATTTTTTCCCAAAGATTGCTATAGAGTTATTCAATTGTGATTGACAGCTGTGACAGCCAATCCGTGTGTTCGCATTCAATTGGGCAGCTCGTGATTGGCTTGACGGGTGTTTTGGCGGGAACTGCCCCGCTGCGGATATTGCCACTGCGTACACTTCAAGTGGGGACACGTCATCCATCTTTATATACAGTCTATGGCTTCAACTAAGGCTGTCAGCGTTGACGTGTTAATCACGGCATGATTAAGGTTCGTACATAATGTGTTTTTGTTTAAAAATCACATTAACTGCCCTCCAACATTTCTGTCTTTAAGAGGATGTGTGGGGCTGTTTGTTACCCGCTCACAGTGAAGAAATCCTCACAGTTAAAGGCGCCTGCTTTGATTTATTTAATATAACAATACTTTTTAAAATTTCATTATAAAAGTACTTTATGTAACTTCCTTAAAACCAAGTAGCTTTATTAAGCTACTTTGTTTAATTGCAGTTCATTCAATAATCTCACACTTAAGTAGTTAACATTAGTTTAAAGGACATTTAAAAATATCGAGATATATATTGTGTATCACATTGTAGCCTTAAAATATCACAATATCATTTTAAAGCCCAGCCTTAGGCACAAGTGTGAACAGCAATGTTTCTCTTGGATGTCAACTTGTGTTTGAATCACCGAAGCTCGTGATAATAACAGGTGTAAACGTTTACATTTACTTACACATCAGCGACAGTTGTAGGGATGTTCTCCTCAACCCATTTTAGGTCTTCATCCTGGTAAAAGTAGAGTTCAGAAACATAAAATGATTGATTATGTGTGAGAAAACCAGACAGGGATGTCAGAGGAGAGATGATGACAGAAGAAGGTGAACTCACCTCTTTACTCAACAGTTTCTGGGAGCCGTTAGAGTCAGGCTTTGAGCCTCGCATCTTCATTCCCTCTTTAATGAAAATAAATAAATAAAATAAATAAATAATCAAGCCAACAGCTTTAAAATAGGTTAGTACATTTTCCATTTATACTACTACATGATTATAAGATGACATTTCATTTCTCCAGATATCTGCTTGAACAGATTTGGATGAAGGCCTCAGTAGCATCGGCTTATACAACCGAAAACACAGTTGACAGAATCGTCTTTATGAGATCTGAACAAACCGAGATTATTTGCAGACGAGTGGGTTTGTCACAGAGAACAAAAATGCATAGAAGTTTTGCAACTGATGGAAAAAAGCATTGCTGGCACCATCACAGAGGTTTGCAGAAAAGAACAGAAAATAATGGTTAAATATGGAGCAATTAAGATGCCAGCAGAAAAGTTTGTGACATTAAATGCTTCCACATTCAGTATGCTGATGTGACAAACATCTCTGCAGCTCTTATGGACGAGATCTACAATAAACTGTTTATACACTGAGTTTTAGATCGAAAACTCGCTGTCAGTTCACCTGAAACAAAACCTGGCTTCAAATTTAGACAGGCAGCTGAAAACTGTATTTACATACAAATATGTACTCTATTATTGCTGACTTTTACTTGATACGTTAGCTAACATGCAAATCTGACGTGTTTATGAAAAGGCAAAACTGGTTTGGCTGCATTCTCACTAAATGTGGTGCTACGGTGATCAGCCGCAGGGTGTTACTTAAATGTGGGACGAGAGGGCGGAGGAGACTGAAAATCTCCTCATCTCAGCAGCTGAGTTTTTGTCCTCTGTTGGTTTTGTTTGAAAGAGCTCTTAAATTTCCTTTTGAATTATCACGTTTGTATTGTTTTGTCACCACAGTGTGACGCTCGGTTACGTTTCTCCAAAAGCTGAATGTGTTTTAACTTTTTATGCAAGTTGAAGCGTCCCCATCCTACCGACCACCACAGCCAAGACACACTGTCCATCCATCCATCCATCCATCCATCCATCCACACATCATCCATCCATCCATTCACACATCCATCCATCCATTCACACATCTATCCATCCATCCATCCATTCACCCATCCATGCATCCATCCATCCTACTATCCATCAATCCATCCATTCACCCCTACATCCATCCATCCATTCACACATCCATCCATCCATTCACACATCTATCCATCCATCCATCCATTCACCCCTACATCCATCCATCCATTCACACATCCATCCATCCAACCTTCTATCCATCCATCCATTTATCCATCGATTCAACATCCATCCATCCATTCACCCATCCATGCATCCATCCATTCACCCATCGATTCACACATCCATCCATCCATTCACCCATCCATGCATCCATCCATCCATCCCATCCATTCACACATCCATCCATCCATTCACACATCATCCATCCACATCCATCCATTCACATCCATCCATCCATTCACACATCCATCATCCATCCCATCCATCACATCCATCCATCCATTCACCATCCATCCATCCATCATACTACCTCATCCATCAACATCCCATCCATCACCCCTACATCATCCATCCATTCACCCACCATCCATCCATCATCAATCCATTCACCCTCCTATCCATCCATCCATTTCCATCCAACCATCCATCCATCTATTTATTTTCCATCATTTATTTTTTCTTATTATTTTTTCTACTACTACTACTACTAATAATATTAATAATATCCCTCCTTCAAACACTCTCGAACTATCCCTTTAAAGACTTTCAATACGGTCACTGAGGAGGGTGTTAAATGACACACGTAGTCAGATTTAGATATTACAAGACAACAAAACTCAAAGTCAATTTAAGCAATATTTCTGCTCGTCTGGTGTCACAGTGGAAAGCAGGAGAATGATTAGTCTCACCAAACGCTTCATTCAGCATTGGCTCCTTTGCCTCCTCCTCATCATCGTCTTCATCTATCAGAGGAGAGTGAGAGAACCTGAGAGAAAAACAAAAATGAAACACAACTGCTGGCAACTAAAACTGACAGACATGATTTCAGGCTCCAGACGGACTCTGACCTCTGGCTGTTCGCAGAGGGACGCAGCAGCACCATGATAACCAGCAGAATGGTGGAGAACAGGAGACGCCAGAAGGCATCGTCTACCCACAAGTCCCTCCAACCCTGTGAAAGGGATAAAAATAGAAGAGATGATGTTATCAAGTTGGAAGGCGAGTTCACTTTTCATCTCTGTATAAACAAGTAACCTCATGAAGGAAACTGGACCGGAACACAACATAATAATCAATCAATGGCAGAAACAAACTGACCGTCTGGCAGTCGACCAGCTTGAAGACTTTGGTGGTCCAGATGATGAAGATGATGGAAGCTGTGGAGACAAAGTAAACATTTTGATGTCTGTAAACAATATGCAAATGATGGAAAACAGCACATGAAAAAACTCCCGCCAGTGGAAACAAAATTAGGAGAGGTTATCCCAGCCAAAGGGTGGAGAGATGCACAAATTTACCGACTTAATTACATGAGGAGAGTATATAATATATTCTATATATATATAAAATATATATTATTTCATAGTAGCCGGTGATTTTAATCAACTCATCCTTCAACTACAAAAGATGTAGCAGGATCAAGGACAAATGTAATTTTGTTTTTTTGAACTTTGTTTAAAAAAATGATTAATAAATCTACGTTCTACTTTTTTTATCGTCTAACTTCTAATACAGTACAGGACATGTGTGTTAACCTTTGAAACCTGAGTAAAATTCGCTTGATTTCTTTCTTGATTTGAGCAAATTAGGAAGAAATAACTCAAAAGTCAGAAAAAAAACTGTAAAAAGTACAAGAAAATAACCTGAAATTAACAAAAACAAACTAACAAAAAACCGTCCTGCAAAAAGTGCTAAAAAATAATATACGTATTTTTAAATTAAATATTTAGTTATGATAATTTTAGTTTTTTGACCTTTTTCCTAGCTTCCATTCATTTATTCATTCGCCGTAACTGCTTATCCTCTAATAGGACACGGGAGGGGCTGGAGCCGATCCCAGCCGTCACTGGGTGGGAGAGGCGGGGGAGAGGCGGGAAAACTGATTGTGTATGTGACCTCACAAGATGATCACCTAAACATTTAACATATGAACTGATGATATTCATCACTGCAATTAATTATATAAACACAATGTGACCAACTGTTTGTATGTTCTACAGTGTTTAAAACTGTATGTCAATGTCCTTTTTGGAAAAAATAAAGTATGAAAAAGTGCTGTGTAAATAAAGTTATTATTATTATCTGAGATCAGCTACTCACCGACAACAGAGAAGATGAGAGTGTTGGTGAAGTGCTGATACAGAGAGAGTTTCACCACGTTTCTGCGGAGCTTCAGGAGACGAGTGGTTTGAGACAGACTGATGAAAATGTGGATTCAAGTTAAGGAGAACATATTGAAGTTTACACACTCAAGTAACCAAAATCAAAAGCTCAGAAAACCCCATATGAGCCATAGAAGAAGTTTGGATAAAGGATATCCACCACATGAACACAGGAGTCAATAAGGGAGAGGGCTGAGATTAGCTACCAGGGCAACCGTCCCGTAGAAACCCTGGAAACAGAGGACAAGAGTCGGAGATTAAAAAACAAGACAAAACATG
This sequence comes from Plectropomus leopardus, assembly GCF_008729295.1. Classification (NCBI taxonomy): domain Eukaryota; kingdom Metazoa; phylum Chordata; class Actinopteri; order Perciformes; family Serranidae; genus Plectropomus; species Plectropomus leopardus. Next base: position 5,064,696 of record NC_056476.1, on the reverse strand, counting down.
AGTTCTCTGCATCATCACTGCAGCTGACGAATAGCTGCAACACAGCATAGTGCCTCTTTGTAATGTGAAAAATTACTGATAAAAGCCTCTTAATGCAACCAGACATTTTCCAGCAGGAATATGATCTGAAATCGTGGAGAAATTGACCCATCAGCAACCCAGATTACAGGTTTCCCCGCCTTTAATAAGTTGATTACTGTAACTGTGTACATAACAAGTTCTGATAAAACTTAGGGACTGTTCTACAAGAGGGGAGAAGGTGGTGCAAAAAAGGGGTATTTATTCTACTGCCAATTTTATTTTAAAAAAAAAATACAACAAACAAACAAACAAAAAACAAAAACAACAGCTGATTTTCTTAAGGAAAAAAATAATATATATCCCAAAATTTTTTCTTTCTTTAAATTTTTGGTTATTTAAAAAAAAACATGCTTTGCAAACCATTTATCACATCTAGAAACTTTAAAGACGTAAATTGTCAAATTTTCAAATTTTCCTAGGGTCCTTTAACACCTGTTATTATAAAGGTTTGTGAAACAAAATTCCATAACTCTTACAAAACTCTAAACATATTTAGTTTTCTCAAACTTTTTCAATCCTGGAAATTGCAAATTCCATGATTTTTCCAGGTTTTTATGAACCCTGGTACTTGCAGTCGGGAAATGACTGTGAGAAGCTGCACTTTTTTCCTGTTAAAAATCACTATAAAAGCTTGGAAACACAACTGAACATGTTCAGCATGAACATAATCAAAATCTGGGGAGAAAACTTCCAAACATTTCCCACTAAGATTACATGTTTTCCTATCGTTAGCATGCAGTTTTCATGTCATAAATGTCAACACAAGCGCGCCTGCAGCAGATGAGGTAGCCAAAGTAGAAAAAAATGTTGGAAACAGAGTATCAAGAACGGTGTGAAGACGTTTTTTTTTTGCACACAGGGATCACTTAAGATGTTTACCTCATTATTTGTAAACTTTGGCTACGTTTAATATGAACATCCATCGTTTCTGATATGTATACAGTGTGAGAGAAAAAAACGGATAAAAGCCCAATGAGCCCCCTTTTAGGCTCCTCTCTTCGGAGCTGCCTCCACACAAAACACATCTGCTCGGCACACAACGCAGCCTCGCTCCATTCTTCTTCCTGTCCTTTATCTTTTGTTTGTTTGCACAGAGTTGTGTTTCCATGACTTTCTGAACTTGCCGCAGTGTCTTTGGCTGCTTTTGAATTTCACTCTCGATGAAATACGTCAGTCTCCATTTTTCATCACTTTTTCTGCCTCCCAGAGATGAATCCCTGCTCAACCTCCTCTCTCATGCTCAAATCACTTTTATTTATACAGAGTGCCTTAAAAGCTGCGCCAGGCAAGATTTTTATGTAAAAATACACCGCCACTATCAGCTTCAATCAGCCTGTGGAGGCTCTGGCAACAGCTAAAGTCCCATCTGCAGTCGTTGAGATGCGGCGGGTTCATTATTTTTTCCTGGATGAAAATTCATCTACAGCCACAGAAAGTGATGAATTAAGGGTTAGAAGTGAAACAGAAATGGTTTCCTGAACAGCAGCGTGTGAGTGTGTGTCTCACTGAGAAAAGCGGGTCTCAGTGTTTAATCTTTTTATCCTCTCTCATCCATTTGGAGTATTTTGGGATACAGTAAATCTTTTCGGGTGGTTTGGTTGATGCAGATTAGTGTGTCCTGTGCGGTCTGTTGATGCCACTTTCAAAAAAGTTTCCATCTGAACAAACACAAAGTGCTGCCTTTAAAGCTATTATATTCTAATTTGCCAGCCTACAGAGCATCTATAGTGAACCCGAAAAACTGTTAAGTACCCCAACGTTTTTGTTATAAAATGTATAGTATGGGTTCCCATCATTACAAAACCTGCTCGATGCTAACTTGCGTATGTTGGGCAATTTGCATAAGTTGCTTAATTTGCATGCATTTTCACAAAATACGTTGTCAGTTACACAATAACGGCCTAAAAAATACAATTTTCTATTAATGTGTTTATAAAAATGTACAATTTCTAAATGATATGAAGTTATTTCAGAAACACAACACAGTGAGTTACCTTCAATGATCACTTCAGCGTTTCTTCCTAAAAACATTAAACTGAATAAAAAATCATTAAAATCAATCCAACTGCAGTTAAATATGCAGACTTCTGGATTACATTTGAATTATTATTTGATTTTTTTTTTTTTAAATATTATTTTAAATGGATTCAGCATCCTCAACAACCCAAAAAACCACCCCGATAATATCTAAATTGGCCAATCAGTTGCTGAAGTGCTGACAACATATGCAAATGTTTGCAAAATTGTGTAAATTATTCAGTTATTATTTTATTCAATAGAAACCATGTGTCTGCTTCACAATAAAAGCATTCAACTGTAAAAACACAGGGTGGCTTTTATTGTGAAGCAGTCACAAAATAACGCAGTGTGTGTGTCATATTGCTGACAGCAGCTGATGAGTCGGGCTTTTGGACAATTTCAATGAATATGTACTTATATGAAAATATCTGAAACTGTCGCTCTGTCCGACATCCGTTCCTACAACGAATATTGTCAATGAGTAGTTGGGAGGAAGGGTTTATAAATGGTTGTACTTACACCTGTCACTATGAGCACACCTTCACTGAGGAGAAGAGCAGGTAGAGAAGCCCGACAGCGACCAGACGGTGCACCGTGGTGCCCAACCGCGGCCTAAAACAAGTGAGGGAGGGAAAAAAATTAGATTATACTTAGAAATGGTTTGTTTTTTTAAATTTGTAAAGAATAATGACTCCTTGTTTTAAAAATGAGAGACACAAAAACACTGATTGTCTTAAAAAATTATTGAAGCAAACAAGTGAAGGCAAATGTCATTTTAAATTACTTGACGATGCCGTAACCAAGACTGACAATCAGGACCTAGGATTCGGGCTAAAGATCTTTTGAGTGCAGAGAGCAAGCTCAGCAAAAATCACAGCGCTTGAAACTGTGAGAAGAAAAACAAAACACAAAGGAAAGTGATGACTAAGTCAGATTAAAGGGAAGAGAGAGTGAAAAAACTTTATTGTAGAGATATGTAAATATGTCAAATCAGCTAACCGTGGTCTCCTTTGTAACGGATGCTCTGATATTCAGAGTAAAACACACAGCTTTCTCCAGCATGCCAAGGGATGATGACGGCGCCAATCCAGAACTGGATCCGCAACAGATCCCTCCAATAACAGGCGCACCAGAAGAGCCAGAGAGCCCCCGAAAAACACGTACACAATGTTGCACATGACCATGAAGAACTGTGACGGACAGGGAGAGAAGAGCTTCAGCTTGTTTTAAATCACAGTTAAGGGTTAATTTTTTGTATATTAATGCACTCTCAAACTCGTATACTATATATTTGATAATGCATATATTGTGCTTATATATATATGGCGTATTATTAAATGTTGGCAATCCTAATTAACTCTTAGGGACAATTTTTTAAGATTTGTGTTTATGTTATGTGGCGGTAAATTATAAGAATTGGTTTTGAAAAGTGCATTTTGTGTGCAGATTTTTCTGTTAGTGTGCGTTTAATTAAATTGGGTTGCCTAAGGGTTAAAAGATGCATTTGTTTTAAGATTTGTGTCTTTATTATGTCATTTATTCAGGACATTTTTGATAGCGTTTTGGATAGATGAAGGTTGTAAGCAGCAGATTTCTGGAATCGAAGACATAAGTTTTTTACATTTGTTCGTTGCTCTTGGGGCTTTGCTTTAAAGATGAGCATTTTTTGGGCGCCAGGTTTGTCTTTGATGTATTAGGACTTAGTGTTTGTTTGTGTTTTTAGCTCCCCACCTGTCTTATGCTGTGTCATTTATTATTGTTTTTGCATGCTTGTATTCTAACCCATTGGTTGATCACTTTGTATTGCACTGTTGGTTCTCATTTCCACACACTTTTATGAATAAAAACATTTAAAAATCCCTCTTGATATATGGTTTACAATACACCCATCATTCAGGGGCCAGTCTGCTGGAGAAGATGTAGTTCATGTGGTCCCTTCATCTCCACTTTCATAAAGAGAAAAAAAAAAAAGTGTCACTTCTTACAATTTTCAGATTTTCATTATTAAATTTTTGTCTTCATTGATAATATCTACAGGATGAATATGAGAAACTACACAAATTTTCTCACTTATGAAAGCATAGTTGGGCTGCTCTGCCGCGAATTCTTCTTCCTCAATCGGGGGAACAAATGCTGCACCTTCACGATGAACAGATACGGACTGTCCTCCCAGGCTTTGCCACGGCACTGATGTCTGCAATTAAATCAAAATATAATATTTATATATTTCTGTTATGCCAGACCCTTAAAAAGTCTCCATGGCACCTAATTGCCAACACATGAATATTTCTCAAGATCTGCCCCCATTTTCTCCTGTGTTAGTGGGAGCAGTAAAGAGAAGGTAGAACAGCTCTCGGTCAGAGTCGGGTGAAGCCTCGCCCTGATGCCGGCTATCCTTCCTCTCTTCATTCCAGCGCTTTCATTTTCGTTTCTACCTATGGTCTGACCGACGTCGACATATGCCGTTTGTGGTTATCCTCATGCAAACTGCTGCATACAGTCCAAAACTTTCAAGGTTGATTAGCACTTTCTATCGTAGAAAAGTTGTGCTTCAGCAGAAGGGGCATGGGTCAAAAAAATAGAAAAATATAGCAAAAAAGAGCCAAAAAGAAGCAGGATTTTGAGGAGCTACAGGCTGCTGCATGTACATGCCCAATCGTCACAGTACAGCTTCTGTAGGGATATGCATTACCATCAAGCAGAAAAACACTACAACTGCAAACATATATCTAAAGAAATTCACATCAAATGTAATAAAAACATGTTCTTACCGGCTTGTCGGACCAAATAAGGCTCTGATTCGATGGTCGCTCTAAACAGAACAGAGAACATACTGAGCTTTGCTTCATAACATTTTGGTGAGTGTAACAGAGGATCTGCAACCTCTGTGATGTTTTGGAGACGATTATTATGAGTGTAATGAACTACAGAAAACGATTCCTGTGTTTAAATCAATTCTGTTACTACAATCAGATAAGCTAAAACCATTTTTTTCCACATCTTCTTTTTTATTAAATTTTTAATCTTTTTGGCTGTTTGTTTGTTCTCAGTACAAACTGTACATGTCTTTATTATTATTATTGTTATTTGATTTATTCTATTCTATGTTAACTGCTTTCTTTTGTGTGTGTATATATATATATAGCCTTTTTTAACAAATATTTCGTTAAAATTGTTGAATTGTCTGCATCTCTCAAACTTTTTTTGGTGCATATTCTGTTTTTGATTGGGAAATGTATTTATGGTATATTGCAAACTGAAAAGCTGTATGGAAATAGCACAGGAAAACAATAACGTTTCATTCACACACGCATGCACAGATGACGCTTTTAGATATTATAGTCAATTTGTTCACTGCCTTTAATAAACACTGAATATCATCTCGAGCTGTGACTCACCTTCGGGCTGGTGAGCGGCTGATAAGGGTTGTAGTCTGTGTAATACACCTAGGAGAGAGAAAAAAGTGAAGAAACATGTTTATACTGAATGTGGAAACAAGAAAAGCATAACGTTTTAATGATGTTACCTGTCATTAGATAACTGCTGTAGTGGAGATTAAATGTGCAGCACTGTGTTTAAGTGCACCTTTGTGTCGGTCACGAACCTTGGGTAAGAAGAGGGAGGAGCAGTTGTCGAAGTACATGTAGCCCTGACTGTAGAAGCCACTCCAGCCGTCCTTCAACATGTGGTCCATACCAAACATGTTAATCGCTTTATTGTCCTACAAAAGGACAACGAGGGGGAAATCATAAAGCCTGTTAAATTCCCTAAAACTACACCGATGCTGCAGAATTATACCAAATTAAAAGAGGATAGTGTTTACTGGATTAACTACTTAAATCCTGGTTAGACAGTTTTCTTGTGCTGCCTTCAGAAGCTTCTCACAAGCAATTTCTTTGAAACTTGAGCAAAATAGTTTGATTTCTTTCAGAAACATTGCAGAAAATGCAATGACTAACTTGGCAAGAAATGTACCACAAACTGCAACAAATTGGTCAAAGCAAATAAAAAAGGGATGACAACTGTTTTCAAAAAATATGGTAAAATGTCAAGAAAACTGTATTTATAATCATTATAATAAAATGTTTAAAATGATTTTTTCTGCACTTTTTGGGGTCATTTTCTTGTTTGTTTTTTGTGCTTATTTTCAGGTGATTTTCTTGTACCTTTTTTACCAATTTCTTGGTATTTTTGGGGCTTTTTGTTAAGTTAAATCTCATGCTGTTACAACAATAACAAGAAGATTCTCCCGTTTTAGAAACATTTCGAGCCTGACAGAAGAAGACGCTGAACACTCAAGACACATCTGATTTGAAAATGTCCTCGTCAGGCTACAGATGTCCTTGACGTGTCCTCGCTTTTTGACTGACAGCGACAAGGTGAAAGACATCAAAGCCAAAGCGGGACAAAGAGCCAGCGCTGGCACAAAGACCGAAGAGGAGCCCGAGGACACGAAGACACGGTGAGGACGGACGCGGCAGCTGCTCCGACTGACAAACTGTTGAATGTGAAGCCAAATCCACTGAAGTGAGGAAAAATACAGGAGGCGAACTTTCTGAGACCAAATACACACTTCTTAGTTTTCATTTTAAAATGCTGTTTAAGAATTAAAGAATCTCCATAAGACACAATCATTTTAAAGTTTCAGAAACAACCTCTGTGCTGCCTGAAAACACACATCAGATGACATTTCATTTACAGTGTGCTGCCTACAGCTGACCATTGTACGCTACTTTTTATACTTTTTTAAAAAGAATTTCCCAGTATTGATATATGATCACTGTGTTTGCATTTCATTTTTATTTTTTATTGTTGTTTTATTGTTGCCTTGTTTTATCTGTTGCTTTTCTGAAAAGCGCTCTGTAACTTTGTTAAGAAAAGTGCTATATAAAGTTTATTTTTTGTTTTTTTGTTTAAAATGGTTTTCCCACATGAAAGGTAAAAACAACCAAAAAACAAAAACCAAGAAAAACCAAATGTCAAACATTTTAGGACAGAAGAAAAAAAAATTAAAACAGAAGAAGAACATATTTTTGAGTTGAGGGGACTTTAAAAACTTTAAGATGAAGATAATTAAGTCGTGAACAAAATCCATGAAGCCCTTTTTTTATCTACATGATCGACAGAACTCATGCATGACATTAACCCTTTAAAAACTAAAAAACTGGCTTGCTTTCTGTCAAATACAAGGGAAGAAGAGACGAGCAATTTATCGAGAGATGGCCCAAAAATTTACAAGAAATTAGTAAAAAGTTACAAGAAAATGATTAGAGAATAAGCCAAACAACATTTGTAAGAAATTAATTAAAAATTACAAGAAAATTACCAAAAAGAAACAAAAATGATACATAAATGTAGTTTTCAGGGCAGTTTTCCTGTTTTTGGATAATATATAAAAATCATTGCTATAGTTAACCTTCTGGTCACTTTTGTTTACTCTTTTCTTGCCAAATTTTTTGACGGACACTTTTTATTATGTTTTTTCTCCATGTTTTCAAAAGAAATTCAATCAATTTTCTCAGGATTCAGACGGTTAAATGCTTGTGAAAGGCACCTGAACGCAGTACGAGAGAACTGAAGTCGATCCAGGTGTTAAAGGGTTAACATGCATGCCAAAACAGCTGACACTGATGCATCAAAAAAACAAAAGGGAACACTCACCGGCGTGTTGAAGACCTCGTTGTAGCACACAGAGGAGCGCAGGTACCAGCTGATGTTGAAGGCGACGTTTCTGTCACATGACGCCGCGTCACCACGGACTGCAGAGACAAAAGACGCGCGCTTACTCGAAGGACGGGATTATCAAACAGTGATGACGCTTCCCAACAGCGGATCTAGATTATTACGCCACAAGAGTCACTCTGTGTGTTGTTAACTACTTTTTTTGTACAAAAAAACGTCCCTGTCTTCATCGACAGTGACGTTCACAGAGATGCTGACTTCCTCCCGCCGTCATGTAGCCGCCAGGGCGTCTGCAGGTATCAGACACTTCAATTTAATACTTTTTAAGACATTTTTGAGTTTATTTTAAGTCAAATTTAAGACTGATTTTTGGATGAATAATTTTTATGAAAGCATTAAAGGTGAGTAAATGTAAATAGGTCAAACGTAAACAGTTTAAACGTTGTCCCGCTAACAGATACGTGCAAGTATAAAGTAAAAAATAGCTTTACTTATTTTGACAAAAATAAATAAATGAATAAATAAAAAATACACAATGGAGAATTGAAATAAGATCAAATATTTGTGGACAATTAAGATCCAAAAGATTAAGATTTAAGACTATCTAATGACTTTTAAGGCCTAATATTTACACAGTTGGATTTAGGACATTTTAAAACTGGTCCTGTAACACACTGGGTGCTGCACTGCATCCTGGGCTTTTTTCTGTAACAGCGGGAGTGAAAAATCAGTGTCTCTCTTTATTTACAGAGATATGAAGTATATGAAGTTTTGCTTTATTGTTGGCATCAATCAGAAACTGTTGTGCTTACATTTCATATAGATGGTGGTGTTGGCGTACAGCGTCTTTCGAAACACGGCCTCCTTCGTCTGAAAACACAACAAACACAAATTGACCAAGTGAGTACAACAATGTTTTATATTACATTTATATTTATTTTTTGTGAGATAATCATAAACATGTAAACTAAAGACAGTCATTTGACAGATTATCTTTCTCATGAGCGATGTGCAAACTGCAGTGTGGACACAAAATAAAATGCACATTTTTGTATATTTTCATACGAGGAACCTTCAGTTTCTGGATAAAATACTACGCTTTCAACCAAAATACTTCTTTTTTTTTTTTGGTGCAGTGCAACATTAGCTGCAGATGCCGGCTGTAGATTTAATGGTGTAAAATTCAATGCAATTCCAATAACAAGGTACAATACACTATCATTATTTAAGTTTGTTTTCATTTATTTATTTTACAGGTTTTAGCTATGATCCAAATAATGATTAAATGATTAAATTTGTTTTTTTTTATTTTATATTTTAACTTTTTCTTATTTTCATATTTCTTTCAATTTACTGTAATTCTCTATGTTTTACATCAGAGCGACTGCACACTGTAATGTAACATGAGGCAAATATATGTATATTTTAATATACACATTTCATACACTTTTTATAAAACTGCTGTGAAATTAAACAACAATGCACATATTTTTATTTTATATTTCTAATAATGCACATATATATTTTAAATTGTTATTCTTATTTATTTTATATTTTTACTATTTCTTACTTATTTCAACTGTAATTTTGTTTGCTTTACATCAGTGCTACCATACACTGTAATGTA
>NC_056476.1:5048192-5052678 GCF_008729295.1 Plectropomus leopardus | reverse complement strand
TAATATAAAAATATTAACCCTTAACTGTGATTTAAAACTAAGCTGAAGGCTTCTCTCTCCTGTCCGTCACAGTTCTTCATGGTCATGTGCATTGTGTACGTGTTTTTCGGGGCTCTCTGGCTCTTCTGGTGCGCCTGTTATTGGAGGGATCTGTTGCGGATCCAGNTAATATAAAAATATTAACCCTTAACTGTGATTTAAAACTAAGCTGAAGGCTTCTCTCTCCTGTCCGTCACAGTTCTTCATGGTCATGTGCATTGTGTACGTGTTTTTCGGGGCTCTCTGGCTCTTCTGGTGCGCCTGTTATTGGAGGGATCTGTTGCGGATCCAGTTCTGGATTGGCGCCGTCATCATCCTCGGCATGCTGGAGAAAGCCGTGTTTTACTCTGAATATCAGAGCATCCGTTACAAAGGAGACCACGGTTAGCTGATTTGACATATTTACATATCTCTACAATAAAGTTTTTTCACTTCTCTCTTCCCTTTAATCTGACTTAGTCATCACTTTCTTTGTGTTTTGTTTTTCTTCTCACAGTTCAAGGCGCTGTGATTTTTGCTGAGCTGCTCTCTGCACTCAAAAGATCTTTAGCCCGAATCCTGGTCCTGATTGTCAGTCTTGGTTACGGCATCGTCAAGTAAGTTTAAAATGACATTTGCCTTCACTTGTGCTTCAATAATTTTTTAAGACAATCAGTGTTTTTGTGTCTCATTTTTAAAACAAGGAGTCATTATTCTTTACAAATTTAAAAAAACAAACCATTTCTAAGTATAATCTAATTTTTTTCCCTCCCTCACTTGTTTTAGGCCGCGGTTGGGCACCACGGTGCACCGTCTGGTCGCTGTCGGGCTTCTCTACCTGCTCTTCTCCTCTGTGGAAGGTGTGCTCAGAGTGACAGGTGTAAGTACAAACCATTTATAAACCCTTCCTCCCAACTCTCATTGACAATATTCGTTGTAGGAACGGATGTCGGACAGAGCGACAGTTTCAGATATTTCATATAAGTACATATTCATGGAAATTGTCCAAAAGCCCGACTCATCAGCTGCTGTCAGCAATATGACACACACACTGCGTTATTTGTGACTGCTTCACAATAAAAGCCACCCTGTGTTTTTACAGTTGAATGCTTTTATTGTGAAGCAGACACATGGTTTCTATTGAATAAAATAATAACTGAATAATTTACACAATTTGCAAACATTTGCATATGTTGTCAGCACTTCAGCAACTGATTGGCCAATTTAGATATTATCGGGGTGGTTTTTGGGGTTGTTGAGGATGCTGAATCCATTTAAAATAATATTTAAAAAAAAAAAATCAAATAATAATTCAAATGTAATCCAGAAGTCTGCATATTTTAACTGCAGTTGGATTGATTTTTAATGATTTTTTATTCAGTTTAATGTTTTAGAGAACGCTGAAGTGATCATTGAAGGTAACTCACTGTGTTGTGTTTCTGAAATAACTTCATATCATTTAGAAATTGTACATTTTTATAAACACATTAATAGAAAATTGTATTTTTTAGGCCGTTATTGTGTAACTGACAACGTATTTGTGAAAATGCATGCAAATTAAGCAACTTATGCAAATTGCCCAACATACGCAAGTTAGCATCGAGCAGTTTTGTAATGATGGGAACCCATACTATACATTTATAACAAAAACGTTGGGGTACTTAACATTTTCGGGTTCACTATAGAGCTCTGTAGGCTGGCAAATAGATTATAGCTTTAAAGGCAGCACTTTGTGTTGTTCAGATGGAAACTTTTTTGAAAGTGGCATCAACAGACCGCACAGGACACACTAATCTGCATCAACCAAACCACCCGAAAAGATTTACTGTATCCCAAAATACTCCAAATGGATGAGAGAGGAAAAAGATTAAACACTGAGTCGCTTTCTCAGTGAGACACACACTCGCTGCTGTTCAGGAAACCATTTCTGTTTCACTTCTAACCCTTAATTCATCACTTTCTGTGGCTGTAGATGAATTTCATCCAGGAAAAAATAATGAACCCGCCGCATCTCAACGACTGCAGATGGGACTTTAGCTGTTGCCGCCTCCACAGGCTGATTGAAGCTGATAGTGGCGGTGTATTTTTACATAAAAATCTTGCCTGGCGCAGCTTTTAAGGCACTCTGTATAAATAAAAGTGATTTGAGCAGAGAGAGGAGGTTGAGCAGGGATTCAGTCTCTGGGAGGCAGAAAAGTGATGAAAATGGAGACTGACGTATTTCATCGAGAGTGAAATTCAAAAGCAGCCAAAGACACTGCGGCAAGTTCAGAAAGTCATGGAAACACAACTCTGTGCAAACAAACAAAAGATATGAAGGACAGGAAGAAGAATGGAGCGAGGCTGCGTTGTGTGCCGAGCAGATGTGTTTTGTGTGGAGGCAGCTCCGAAGAGAGGAGCCTAAAAGGGGGCTCATTGGGCTTTTATCCGTTTTCTCTCACACTGTATACATATCAGAACGATGGATGTTCATATTAAACGTAGCCAAAGTTACAAATAATGAGGTAAACATCTTAAGTGATCCCTGTGTGCAAAAAAAAACGTCTTCACACCGTTCTTGATACTCTGTTTCCAACATTTTTTCTACTTTGGCTACCTCATCTGCTGCAGGCGCGCTTGTGTTGACATTTATGACATGAAAACTGCATGCTAACGATAGGAAAACATGTAATCTTAGTGGGAAATGTTGGAAGTTTCTCCCCAGATTTTGATTATGTTCATGCTGGAACATGTTCAGTTGTGTTTCCAAGCTTTTATAGGTGATTTTTAACAGGAAAAAAGTGCAGCTTCTCACAGTCATTTCCCGACTGCAAGTACCAGGGTTCATAAAAACCTGGAAAAATCATGGAATTTGCAATTTCCAGGATTGAAAAAGTTTGAGAAAACTAAATATGCTGTTAGAGTTTTGTAAGAGTTATGGAATTTTGTTTCACAAACCTTTATAATAACAGGTGTTAAAGGACCCTAGGAAATTTGAAAATTTGACAATTTACGTCTTTAAAGTTTCTAGATGTGATAAATGGTTTGCAAAGCATGTTTTTTTTAAATAACCAAAAATTTAAAGAAAGAAAAAATTGGGATATATATTATTTTTTTCCTTAAGAAAATCAGCTGTTGTTTTTGTTTTTTGTTTGTTTGTTTGTTGTTTTTTTTAAAATAAAATTGGCAGTAGAATAAATACCCCTTTTTTGCACCACCTTCTCCCCTCTTGTAGAACAGTCCCTAAGTTTTATCAGAACTTGTTATGTACACAGTTACAGTAATCAACTTATTAAAGGCGGGGAAACCTGTAATCTGGGTTGCTGATGGGGTCAATTTCTCCACGATTTCAGATCATATTCCTGCTGGAAAATGTCTGGTTGCATTAAGAGGCTTTTATCAGTAATTTTTCACATTAGAAAGAGGCACTACGCTGTGTTGCAGCTATTCGTCAGCTGCAGTGATGATGCAGAGAATTCATGTTTTGTCTTGTTTTTAATCTCCGACTCTTGTCCTCTGTTTCCAGGGTTTCTACGGGACGGTTGCCCTGGTAGCTAATCTCAGCCTCTCCCTTATTGACTCCTGTGTCATGTGGTGGATATCCTTTATCCAAACTTCTTCTATGGCTCATATGGGGTTTTCTGAGCTTTTGATTTTGGTTACTTGAGTGTGTAAACTTCAATATGTTCTCCTTAACTTGAATCCACATTTTCATCAGTCTGTCTCAAACCACTCGTCTCCTGAAGCTCCGCAGAAACGTGGTGAAACTCTCTCTGTATCAGCACTTCACCAACACTCTCATCTTCTCTGTTGTCGGTGAGTAGCTGATCTCAGATAATAATAATAACTTTATTTACACAGCACTTTTTCATACTTTATTTTTTCCAAAAGGACATTGACATACAGTTTAACACTGTAGAACATACAAACAGTTGGTCACATTGTGTTTATATAATTAATTGCAGTGATGAATATCATCAGTTCATATGTTAAATGTTTAGTGATCATCTTGTGAGGTCACATACACAATCAGTTTTTCCCGCCTCTCCCACCCAGTGACGGCTGGGATCGGCTCCAGCCCCTCCCGTGTCCTATTAGAGGATAAGCAGTTACGGCGAATGAATAAATGAATGGAAGCTAGGAAAAAGGTCAAAAAAACTAAAATTATCATAACTAAATATTTAATTTAAAAATACGTATATTATTTTTTAGCACTTTTTGCAGGACAGTTTTTGTTAGTTTGTTTTTGTTAATTTCAGGTTATTTTCTTTTCCTTTTTACAGTTTTTTTCTGACTTTTGAGGTTATTTCTTCCTAATTTGCTCAAATCAAGAAAGAAATCAAGCGAATTTACTCAGGTTTCAAAGGGTTAACACACATGTCCTGTACTGTATTAGAAGTTAGAAGATAGAAAAAAGTAGAACGTAGATTTATTAATCATTTTTTTAAACAAAGTTCAAAAAACAAAATTACATTTGTCCTTGATCCTG
>NC_056476.1:4291769-4330665 GCF_008729295.1 Plectropomus leopardus | reverse complement strand
TTCAGCTGTTTTTGGGACATGCCATTTTTTGACATTTTTGCCTTACTATAGCCTTGCTTTTTAGGTCATTTTTTCAACATGCTATATTATCGTGTTTTTGTCCATATTTGTAAGTTTTAATGCTATGATGTGCATCAGTACGCTCTTTTATGCTGTTTTGAGGTGTTTTGAGCTGTTTTTGGGACATGCCATTTTTTGACATTTTTGCCTTACTATAGCCTTGCTTTTTTGGTCATTTCTTCAACATGCTATATTATTGTGTTTTTGACCATATTTGTAAGTTTTAATACTATGGCGTGCATCAATACAGTCTTTTATGCTGTTTTGAGGTGTTTTCAGCTGTTTTTGGGACATGCCATATTTTGACATTTTTGCCTTACTATAGCCTTGCTTTTTTGGTCATTTTTTCAACATGCTATATTATCGTGTTTTTGGCCATATTTGTAAGTTTTAATACTATGGCGTGCATCAGCACGCTCTTTTATGCTGTTTTGAGGTGTTTTGAGCTGTTTTTGGGACATGCCATTTTTTGACATTTTTGCCTTCACTTCACTTCAAAATGTCGTAAAAGAGCGTGTTGATGCACGCCATAGTATTAAAACTTACAAATATGGCCAAAAACACGATAATATAGCATGTTGAAAAAATGACCAAAAAAGCAAAAAATATACAAAATATGACACTATGATGTTTTTTTCCTGACTTTCAAAGACATACTTTACTGGGGCATTTTTGAGGCACTTTTGCTAACATACCATTCTATGACATTTTTGTGGAGTTTTTTACGACATCCCACACTATGATGTTTGTGATGAATTTTTAACGAAATAGAACAGTATTTTGACAGCATACTATACTGTTACATTTTGGATGCACTTTTGACCTCAGACTATACTTTGACATTTTTGAGGCATGTTTGACAATATAATATACTGACATGTTTTAAGAATTTTTGATGACATACTATGACCTCTTTGATGCATTTTTGACGATAAACCATGTCATGAAATTCTTTCGGTAAATATTCAGGCTTACCTTTGTGTAGCTGCAGAGGAAAGTGGAGTGTTCCCAGAACAGTGCTGTCTGTTTCTGAGCTGGTTGGGGAGGTTTCCTGAAAGACAGCAAACACACCATCAGATAAGACTGACAGAGACCTTACTTAGCCTTGATAACAACTCTTTCATGCTTTTTGTTTTTAGTTATCTTGAACAGTAAAGTTACATACATCTTTTTTAATTTTTGCATTTCCCTCTGATTCCGATTGATATTTGAACAGATGGGTGCAAACTTCTAAATGACAATGATTTTCTCAGAGAACTTGTCAATGACCTGACCTAAGATTTCAATACGATTCAGTCAGTTTTAATTACCAATTGTCAGTGCAGGTTATGAAACAGAATTTACTAACCAGGATCGTGTCTAAGGCAAAAGAACTGAAGGTCTGGTTTTTCCTGTTACTTAATAGATTATGCTTGATTTAAAGTCAATAATCAATATTATGAACTATATTATAAAATATAGGACACTGAATCAATGGAAGGACTTATCTTTTGCTGTAAAAATGAAAGAAACAGTTGTAATCTCATGACTTAAATAAAATTTGGACTTAAACAGATAAAAACTGTGGACCAATGTCTGATTTGGGGACACTGGGTATGAATCAGATCAATGTATACAGTAACTATTACGTAACTTCCCCATATTGTGTCTTTTATGTATGTGTAGTGTCTCTAATCTATTCATCTTTTTTTGTACAACCTTTTTTTACCAATATTTTTATGACATAATATACTTTATATTTTTTTCAATATTTTTGATGACAAGTAAAAAGCGATACTCTACTTTCCTACCAAAATGTTAAAAAAATTGTGAACAATAGTATTTCATCAAAATGGCATAGTATAGTACAACATAAAAATGTCCAAAAATGCCAAAGTATATCGCTTATCACAAAAAATATGTGTAGTATTACTTATAAAAATGTCCACTGTAATATTGTATGCCATTTGAATATTATAAATTTGTCAGTATAATATGACATAAAAAGTTTTCCAGTGTGCCTTTGCAAAATGTGACACTATGCACAGTGACTACTTTTATATTTGATACTTCAAATACGTTTTGTCGATAATACATTGAATGCAGCATTTTGCTTAAAGTGGAGTATTTCTACTTTTAGTTCGGTACAAGATCTGATCGATTCCTCCACACTTTAGACTCTAATGTTGGACCACTGGAAAACTGACATTACATTTCACACATTCAGATAGCAGTGCAGTTTTTGTTTGCTGCTGTTAATGTTGGTGTTGGAGGTAGACACAAGTGATGAACATGTTTGACTTGTCTGTTGCTTTAGGAGGAGGCTGCAGGTCTACAGGCAGCTGCAGTTGGACAGCCTGCAACTAGAAGGTAACTTTTACCAGCTGGGACTGCATTTTGTGTTTTTGCTTTCTTTTTACATTTTTTAGATTTAACTTTAACCCTGAACTAATAATTTCTGTTCTCATTCAGGGAGGAGAGGAGGGATTCTTCCCCACAGCGACCCTTCTTCTACCGGGTTCTACGAGCTGCCTTCCCCTTGCACCTGCTCTTCTTCGTGCTGCTGGTTCTGGCCTGCCTGGTGCCTCTGTCTGAAGAGAACTACAGCTGTACACTGTCCAACAACTTCGCCCGCTCCTTCTACCCTATGCTGCGCTACACCAACGGCCCTCCGCCCACATGAAAACTGCCACGATGCTCAGCAAGTTCTCCTGATGAGAGGAGGACTGAGGGACATATGTGACATGTGATAAGGTGCAAAGACACTTTCTCCCTGCCACAGAAAAAGCACCACCCTTCACGTTCGAAGGCCTCCTCTTATTATTTTTTTGGACTTAACTTTATTGGTGTATTTAAATATGTATTTATTGATTGTGGAGTTCCGCAGTTTTAAGAACAGAAGCCATATCACTGATTCGTTTTAAAGTTTTGTCATTTTTATATGTAGATTTTCCACCTAACGTCCCCACCAAACATCTTCAAAACATGGTGCAAAGAGAAAAAGGTCTCACAATTTATTTTATTATCTACAGTATATTTTAATTTTTGTAATTTAACTGCAGTCTGTGGGATCTATTTTAAAGGACAGTTATTACCAAAGCATCCACAAATCAAATACACCAGCCATTTTTTACCACTGCAGCTATTTGTACTGTTTTCCATAGAAGGCAGCCACTTGTTGATAGCACATTTTGTACAGAAAACTTAATTTAGAGATATTTAAGAAGTGACGATCTGTAAGATGACTTTTTTTTTTTAAAATGATGGCAGTGACTCATCTGCAGACATGCCTTTCTATAGCCAACAGAACTACCATAACTTTATCAGATAATGTTGTTTTGATGGTGTTATTGATGATGATTGATGATTTTGTATATAAGGGCAAACTACTGATAAAAAAAAGCTAAATTATTGTTTCTGAGTATGAGTTTGAGTGTGGCACTGGAATATCTTTAAAGTAATTTAACAGGGAGCAGTAGTTTGAGATATTTTCCTAAGATTATGTTAACTTTATAGCCAGTGGTTAGGAGGTGGTTACTAGGTATTTTAGCAGATCACTAAACTGACGCAGATCCCCAAATTAAAGCTACATTGGGCAATTATTGACCACTGAAAGAAAGGCAGAAAGTGTCAAAACACACATCCTGACATAACAATAGTTAATCAAGTGCTTTTAGCTAACAGTTTAGCATTAGAAACTGCCTGGGTAAGGCCAAGACACACCAAGCTGACATCAGAGCTACTACTGAGGAACGGTGGCTGCTACAATGCCTCATGTCCTCTGTCTCTGTCTAAAATAAAGCTTGAACACACCGTGAAGACTATGGCCAACAGCCAACAAGCACATACGTTCAGCACCTGTGTGAGAATAAATGACTCTCCATAACAGCAAGTGGCTGTAATCTGTATGTGTCTTTCAAACAGGAAACTAAAAGATTAAGATTTAGCCCTCTGCTTACTTAAATGGGTATGAAATGATTCACTCATGGGGCTCTTCTAGACTTTTGAAATGAAACTGGACCTTCTTTGTGGAGGTTAGTAAATCTAAAAAAAAAAATGCATCCACAGATTTACAGGGTCCTGGACTGCATGGCTTTAAGAGGCTAGTTGGCCAGTTAACACATACACAACATAATCAGATGTTGAAAGTATAAATCATATTTGCCACATAACTGAACTAATGGTAAAGAGCCAACAATATATTCTGCATAAAAAGCAGAGGGGGGACAGAGTTGTCTCGCCACTGAGTCACAACGAGAGGTAGAAACGGAGCCAAAACAGTGTCTGTGTAAACAGGACAGCTGGCAGGAGAGGCAAAGTCATGCCCGTCACTCCTCATTTGTTTCAGTGGTACAGCCTGCCCTCTAAAATGACACTCTGGAGAGGCCTGATGCTGCTGTTGTTTTATAAGTGCAAAAATTCAAAGTCAGCAAAAAAGTCTCATTTGTTTCAGCGGTACCAGCCTGCCCTATAAAATCAAACATTGGAGAGGCATATAGTTGCTGTTTTCTTATGTGCAAAAACACAAAGTCAGCAAAAAAGTCTCATTTGTTTCAGCGGCACCAGCCTTCCCTATAAAATCACACATTGGAGCAGCATGATCCTGCTGTTGTGTTATTATTGCAAAAATGCAAAGAAAGCAAAAAAGTTTCTTTTGTTTCAGCGGTACCAGCCTGCCCTATAAAATCACATATTGGAGCAGCATGATCCTGCTGTTGTTTTATTATTGCAAAAATGCAGTTAGCAAAAAAGTCTAATTTGTTTCAGCGGCACCAGCCTGCCCTATAAAATCACACATTGGCGAGGCATGATGCTGCTGTTGTTTTATTATTGCAAAAATGCAAAGTAAGCAAAAAAGTTTCTTTTGTTTCAGCAGTACCAGCCTGCCCTATAAAATCACATATTGGAGCAGCATGATCCTGCTGTTGTTTGATTATTGCAAAAATGCAAAGTAAGCAAAAAAGTCTCTTTTGTTTCAGCGGTACCAGCCTGCCCTATAAAATCACACATTGGAGCAGCATGATCCTGCTGTTGTTTTATTATTGCAAAAATGCAAAGAAAGCAAAAAAGCTTCTTTTGTTTCAGCGGTACCAGCCTGCCCTATAAAATCACATATTGGAGCAGCATGATCCTGCTGTTGTTTTATTATTGCAAAAATGCAAAGTAAGCAAAAAAGTCTTTTGTTTCAGCTGTACCAGCCTGCCCTATAAAATCACACACTGGAGCAGCATGATCCTGCTGTTGTTTTATTATTGCAAAAATGCAAAGTAAGCAAAAAAGTCTCTTTTGTTTCAGCGGTACCAGCCTGCCCTATAAAATCACGCATTGGAGCAGCATGATCCTGCTTATGTTTTATTATTGCAAAAATGCAAAGTCAGCAAAAAAAGGCTTGGTGTGTCAGGACCTCTTATACACGGATTCAGCAATCAGATTTATATGCAGCTAAAAAAACAATATTATTCGCTCTAACAGGCTTTTAATTCAGTACGGCTGCAGAGTTGGGCGTTAACCCTTAGTCGTTTAAATTGCAGCAATTTACATCAATGTTACATCAGGTTAAATGAGTTTTAAAGGGAATTTTTCTTTTGATTTGGTGTTAATTTATGCAACAATATTATTTAGCTCTGGCAGGGAGTCCTGCTTTCAGACATTAACAGCAGCAAACACATACTGCTATTTGAAGGTAGAAGAAGGTAGAAGGTAGATTTATTTGTCATTTTTTAAACAAATTAGAAAAAAAAAAAATTACATTTGTCCTTGATCCTGCCACATCTTTGGAGCTGAAGGATGAGTTGATTAAAATCAGCAGCTGCTGTGAAAATTCCATCCAGTCGCTGCTGGTGGCATCTGTTAAATAAAGAGCACACAACACCTTCATCTCATGTTAAATTATCTAAATTATACCCCTGTAAGAATAATTTATGTTTTTTCTTACTCATTCAATGATGTCTGAGTCGTCCGAGCCCCGAGGAGTGAAGATCTGCAGGCATCAAACATAAACAGGTTAAAACACTGACTTTTAAATTTGTGGTTTATACTGTAATGCACATGAGCGATTTACCTGAGCGCTGCTTTCAAACTCTTCAGTCATGCAGTTGAAGGACTGGTGATAAAAACAAGTCAGACTCAGAGCAGAACATGAATGTAAGTGATCCTTTGGGCAATGAATGTAGCTGTGTACATGCACAATCAAAGATCATTAAATGTCCGTAATTTACAATGTTAGAATTATTGATCCTAAATGTTAAACAGTGTGTTTGATTTGAAACTCAAGTGTTTGAGCCTAATTTGTACATACTCTCAGCCTCAACTCACACTCAGCAGAACACAAAACAAACAACAAAAAGTGTGTAAAGTTTGATTTATTTTGTGAACTCTTATTTATGGGATGTATAGTTGTCCTTTTTTTTGATTGACAATAAACTGTGTTTGCCATGATTTTGCTGCTGTATGTTTACTGTATCGCTGGGTTAGAGAAAGACCGACAGGCAAAAACTTACACAGGACATGAACGTGTGTGTTTGTGTTGTGCACGAAGAAACATTTTCAGCATCAGATTCAGATGAGTGTGTGTGTGTGTGTGTTGGTGTGTTTTTGCATGCATGTACAAGCTACAGACATCATAAAAGAAAGGATAGTGAACATATTAGCAGTGGCAGGATAATCTGGCACTAAGGCTGGATTGACATTGGCAGACGAGTTGCACAAACTTCCAAAAAGGACCTAAATGATGCGTTTGGGGCATAAATCCAATATTTTGAAGGATTTACTCTTTTTGATTGTTTGGCCAGATCAAAACAAAGCTATTCGAACTTGGATGGTACTGAATAAATGACTGGTTTCTTCTTCCAAGAGAACAGTGGTGTGTTAATGAGAACATAATCGGAAAGAGCACAAAAGCCCAAAACACGAGGCTTTAAACGTGTAACAAGACAAATAGTTTAAGCCGACAGTTCCTCGGGTCTGTGAGGCCAAGAACAACTAAACGAGCCACTTCTGGACTGATGCTCATATTCAGCTATTTCTTCACGTGTTATCCATTTGGGAAAGTGCATAAATTATACCAAAAAAACCCACTGAGGATACCATCACGATCAGTTACTTTGTTAAAACTAAACCTAAACAAACCCAAAATAAAATTGCATACATATTTGTTTTCCTTGTTTAAGTTGAAACTCTTTTGTACACTTCATACAGAATTTTCTGTATCAACAGTAATTAAAAGGGAATGTTTACTTTAAATATGATATAGTATATACCCATAATTACTTGAATTCAGTATAAAAATGAATAGTTTGCAATGTTCACTGCCACCAAGTTACAGCTAACTGATGTTAGTTTAAATCATGGGAGGAAGCTCAGTGGACGAAAAATAATTGCAATTAATATTATCTGGTTTCGTATACTTTGGTACAGCATTTTAAGTGCTCTTGCTGTGTTTTGGTTTATTAAAATTACATTTGTGCTGACTATAATGGTTTGTGTTTTTAAAAAAAGGATGATAGAAAATAGACTGATAAACATCCCTAGATTTTTGCAACACTTAAATCTGCTAAAATCATGACAAATGCAAGTTAATGTGGCCTATTTTTTCTCCATTTTGCTTTCTTTGTAGCAACACAAACTTCAAACAGTTTGATAAAAAGCTGATATTTTACATAAATTTAGCCGTTTAGCTTGTTTGGCTTTATAAAGAGTTAGCTTTACTCTTTAGTCTAAAGTTAGAACTCACACGGATTCAGTCAGTAGTATTTTAAATTGACAGACATGAACTCGATGGAATGTTTTATAGAAATGTAAAGCAACTTTTTATTTTGGTAGTGCACAATTCTTTCTAGAGATAATCATATACTGTATAAAAAATGGACAAACCCATCATGACATCACCCTTTAGTTTATGAACATGAAACATTTTGAAGCCTCTTTCTGTCATTTGGACGAGAGTATCGAGCTGTGGAGCAGCGAGGGGATGGTTTTAACTAAGAACCTGACAAACTGCCATTCAAAGCAGCTCTTGATTGTGCATCATTTTAAGCCTTAATAAAATGTAATAAATATATGTGTATCATATGATAGAGATAATGTTTTAACAGTCACACAACGCAGCACCAGATTTTAAATCAACAATTCATTTTAAAATTATAATTTTAAACGTTACGACATGTTTAATGAACCTATTTTAAACAATTTTCAAAAATATGTTTTCTAAACTTTTCCAAATCATTCTGGCCTGGAAAAGAGTTTTTCGAATTTCAGAATTTTTCTGTAAATTTTACGACTGTGGGCATTTTGTGAATTCTTCCAAATGGCCAGCAGGGGGCTAATCCACTGGTTGTAAAAAAAAATTTAAAAAGTCAAGATTGTCTATCCCTCTTTAAATGGTGAACTCTGTAAACACTATCATAATTCCTTTACTGTCTCAATCACGAGTTTTTAGTTTTCTTCGGTGCAACATGAATTTCACTTTGTAAATTATGTTGCCATATATAACGAAATTGACGATATATTGGTATGCAATAGGGAGTGGCTAACAACTTGCAATTAAAAAGTTGCCATCATGTGTGTCGTGGGGTTATCAGTCTGATCTAAAACTTGCTCTTCCACAGCTCCACCCTCTTGTCCAATAATGGTCACTTCTGGCTAAAAAAAAAAAATCCTAGATGCCAAAATGGCAAATTTAAAGCTTTACAACAGAAGTCAACAACTCAATGGGTGACGCCATGATGTTAACATCCGCTTCTTTTATAAAGTCTATGGTGCCGAGAACAGATGTCACATTATGTGAATCCAGCCTTAGTTTAACCGGATGAACAGACAAAAAAGCTCAAGTTAACAGTCATGATGTTAAAAGGCCACGAAGTGCCGCTTCTTGACTCCACTGAAACGTGTAGTTTGTACAAAGAGAGTAGAAAAATCCCAAACAGGCACCGATTAAAACACCAAAGTACACAGTAGAAGTGAAGGAGAAAAACACCACAGTGTGATAGAAAACACCACCCCGTTTTTTGTTGTTTTTTTAGCTATAACAACCCTTTGTGGAAATGGATGTGAACCGTGTTGACCACATGCACTGCAGACTGTAGACAGCTTGTTCTGGATGTTACACCAATGTGAAAAACAAGATACAAATACTGTTTATCAAAAAAAGAGTTCAAACTGACTGGCAGAGGTTCAGCGATGTCCTCACGAACACCGACTGTAGTGCACATTCACAAGAAATATTTACGCACACAAAATATACATCAATCAAAAACATTTTTTTTTAAAGACTAAAAACATCTCGACAGGAAAAAAAATTTACCTCACAAAAGCACTTTTTTAAAATCCTTTTTTAATGTCCTCTCCTCGATCTTTGGGGGGTGGAAAGCCATTAAAGGTTCATTTAGTCTCTTTCAGTCCTGTCACCCCCTCTCAGGCAGTTTCCATGGCAACTCGTTCAGCGATGATGTAGTCTGTTGGTTCCACTGATGGACCTGCGTCTCCCGTGTCCATTGACCAGTGCTCCGGATGGCTATAACTGTGAGGAAAGTTTTTACAATTAGTAACCCGAGGTGAATCATATGAGTACAGTTACTGAAGTTCAGACACTACAGATTAGTTTGAGACATTATTTTTACTTTATCACCAATAATTTTAAACACGAGAAAGAAAAAAAAGGAGAAAATATTAATTTTCTTTCATTTATGTTTCACCATTGCTGCATTTCTTTTTCTCTTTTACTCTTCTCCTCTTACCTTCTTCTCAATTCTTCTCATCCTTTCTTCCCACCTTATGTCTTACTAGGATGCACGATATTGGATTTTTTTGTGATATCTGATATGCCGGTATATAACAACTCATTTACCCAATAACTGATACTGATATCTCTACTTTTTTGTCCAACTAATTTCAGCGATCATCACATCTCTTCTTTAGTCGAATTAACATCATATTATGCAAACTCTTGTGATGATGGCTCAACAGCAAACGGTAAGAATCAAACTAAAGATCGAACACTGTATTAAAAGCGCACAATGAATTCTAATGGTGCAACATGTTGAAATATTGCACGATTAAAATGTGTTATTTGTTCCTTGTTATCTTCTCTCCATCTGTCTTGTTTACTTTTCTCTCCTTACATCTGTCTTTTGTCTTCCTTTTCCTGCAGTTCCTTCCTTTCCCTTTCATCCTTTGCAGTCTTTCTTTGCTCTCTGCTTTATAATTGTCCTTTTGTCTTTAATTCTCTTTTACATTAAAATCAAGTAAAACTGTGACTGCAGCATATTTTTTTATTACTCCACTTCCTACTGGTACTTTAATTTAAGTAAAGGATCCCAGTTTTTCCTCCATCACTGTGACTTACTCGTTAGTGTCCATGTGAGCCGCCACTAAACTCTGAAATGGAGGCGAGGACTGGAGGGACAGCGGCTGCAGGTGTCTGTCCAGCATCTGGACTTCGGCGGGTCCGCGTGGAGGCACAGTGGTGTGGTCAGCGAGGGTGTGGTCTGAGCCCGGCTGCAGGTGAGACGGCGGTTGGGGATACTGGTGCTGTTCAGAGTAAGTCTCAGAGCTCGGCGAGGACGGCGGCTGACTGCTGCTGGACGTGCTGGAGTCCAGCATCTCCAGGAGGAGGTTGTACACCAGCACCACGTTCTTCCTCTTCATGGTGGACAGATGGTCCATGCCTTTGTTACTGCAGAGGACGAGAAGACGACAGTGAAGCTGAGAGAGCAGAAAGACTGGATTACAGGTCAGAGTTTGTGTTTCAACATACACCAGCTAACTGCTCTGTAGCATCACACACTGTAGCAAAAGTAACTAATATCATTAAGTATTGTTTGATATTTTCCATAAATTACCCTCTTTTTAATAAGTTGTCTCCTACTCCTGTTCTGCATGTTAGAATATTGTTGTCAAACAACAAATAGTCCCCTGATTTATATTTTGTAGCTATGCTGAATTTGATATTCATGCAATTTTAATCATAAAAACCACATTAGTTTCCTAAAACTGTACAAATCAGGCTTTAGATGTAATATTACTAAATTCACAAAAGTAAAACAAGACTTTCAGGTAAAAACATTATATAAAAGAATGAAAATTTGCTCTTCGTGGTCTCAAGACTTTCTTTGGGCTCATAAAAGCTTTTAAAACCAATTTAATAATAATTCCCAAAATTAATCATTTTAATGATTTGCTTTCTTACCCTCTTTCTCATTATAGCTGCATGCAGCTGTTTCAATTATGTCTTAAATTACTGTTTAAGAGTCAGCTTTCTCTTTATCTTAAGATAAAAAACAGACTTTGTTTCTCGTATGAAAAGTGGTTTATAAATAAAGTTTTATCATCATCACCATCACCTTGAACAAGGATGTTTTTACTAGCTCCTTGGAAAGTGCAGTGTCGTCTCTTTTTGTCATTATTTATATCCGTTGAGCATGACTGTGAATATGTTTGTGAGAGTGAAGTAATAAAACAGACATGAAGTTGGCCGGTATGTGTGCTTTTTCGATTCCCTCCTCTGCAGATTAACTGTTTCCTGCCGTCTCTGGCTGTACCTGACGTGGCGGATGTGGGAGAGCAGCATGGTGAGGTGTCCAAGGCGCAGAGTCTGCTGCTGGGTCGACAGGCCCAGTTTGGAAATGGCCCAGACCAGAGCATCGATCACAGAGTCCAGCAGGCGCAGCAGCTTGTTCCTGCTCTCCAGCTCCTCTGCTGTCTGAGGGGGGCTCGTACACAGATCTGCAACACACAGCACGACAACATTTCCACAAGTCCACACATTTACCATGTTTACATCAGAGGAGACTCATAATGTGCCGAAGCACTGGGTCGATATTGACCTTTTCAGTTATGTAGTCCACCGAGGCAGCTGTATATTCTGTTCTAGACCAAAATAACTGAGCAGGGTGCTTTCACACCTCAGGCTCGGTTTATTTGGTCCTGATTGAAGGGAGAAACAATACGTCTTTGAATTTTAGTCCTGCTCGGTTGCTGTTCTCACTCACTTTTAAAAACTTCCGGTTTGCAGCCTCATGGAGTAGAAGAAACTTAGCGGCGCTCCTGCCCACCTTTAACTTTATATCCTCCTCACTCCTTAATACCATCACAAAACTCTGTTATGACAAATCCGGGAAAAAAGACGACTTGGCTGGTTGGACGGTGGAGGCTCTCCCTGAGCTGCTAGCCCAGCACCACCAGGCGCTAGCTGCTGACTTTAAGACCTCCTTTAGCTTGCCGGAAACTAAATTTGACCAAGTCCGGTTCATCGTCGAGGATCACGGTCAGCGCCTTGCATCTCTCGAGCTTGCTTCGGAAGACCTAAACCAGCATGTCTGTGAGCTGGAAAACGCATGCTCCAGTGAAAATAACACCAAGCTACCGGCTAAAGTCACGGACCTGGAAGGACGGAGCAGGCGGCAAAACCTACGCATCCTGGGCCTCTCTGAATCTATGGAGGGTTGGGACGCTGGTTCTGTGCCCGTCAATGTCTATTACAGTTCAAGGTGGTGCACAGAGGCCATTTATCTAAAGTTAAACTTTCACATTTCTATCCAGATGTCAACCCCCGCTGTGACAAATGGACGAGGCCTCCCTTATTCACATGTTTTGGACTTTCCCGAGCCTTGAAATATACTGGAAGGAAGTTTTCCAAACCTTTATCCTCAATCCTCAACTCTGACCTGCAACCCAATCTTCTGGTCGGCTTTTTGGCACCGCCAGAGAGGATGATGAACGCCTGACTCCAACCCAACGCTGCACGTTGTCTTTCGCCTCACTGCTAGTTAGGGAGGGACATGTCCTGTCTTAATCTCAAAGATTCGCTCCTCAGTCTGTGACTCAGATAAGAAATTTCAAAAACTATGGCATCTATGACAACTTTCAGTTTGAACTCAAATTTACGTAAAAAGAGACAGTTTTTATTTCTATTAAGCCCCTTGAAAAATGAACAAAGTGGCCTAATTCCACAAGAACATGAGAAGAGGGCAATGAGTAATTTTACAAGAAATAACCAAAATATTGGCAAGATATTAGTTAAGTTTACAAGAAAATTACCTGATAATTATCAAAACAAAAAGGTAAAGTAAAGAAAATCATTTTCTTGTCAGCTTTTACTAATTTTTTGCAATTTGTTGGACATTTCTTGCCAAGTTGTAAATGATTGCTTCCAAACATACCACAAGAAAACTGATGTCCAGGTTTTAAAGGGTTAATACTGGGCTGATTTTATTCATCTTCAAAACACTACGATTAGCTATGCCTTTGACTTTAACTGTTTAGAGGATCGACGGGTAGAAGAGTCCACAGGTTCGTCTGAGAGCTACCTTCTTTGGCTAAACATCGATGATACTGGATGATAAACAGTATTTTAAATACTCGGGGTCAAGATGACAGCGCTTAACAGTAACCATTAACTTCAATTGTGTCTGCTGACGTTTTCCTGTCTAGCTGTGGACGCTGTGCATGTCTTAAGACGAAAACCAAAACATTATATGCGGCACCAGAACCCAATCCACGTTTCCATCCAAGCTGTGACGTTTACACAACCAAAAACACGCGTAAAAGCTGTGATTCTTTCATGTAACGGGAACAAACGCTTGTAAACATCTGGCCATCTAGCTCACCAAAGACCCGTAATTAAATCACTCTTCAGAAGAAAAACTAAAGACCAGAGGAGAAGCTGTCCACCCACCAGGACAGAGGACAGACTGAGCCATTGAGCCACAGCCTTCCATCTGTCCAAATACATAAATCCTAAAATTCCTCCCTTTTCTCTTTTGACTTTTCAGACTCGATTTCACTTCTTTCACAATTTGTTCTTTTTCTGCAGTGGAGCAGAGTCAACAGAGAGAACAGAGTTTGGCACGGACCCCGTGTACGTCTGTTAGGGAGGAACTTTGTTAAACTCAGCGAGGACACGCAGAGAGGTCGGTCACCTCGATGAAACCGGCGCAGTGATTATTGGTGGTGCTGGGAGAGGACAATGTGACCGCTCGGGAACACGTGAAAGGTTAAACAACAAAAGCAGGGTGGCAATAAAGTCCATCTTCACAGGTCATTTCATCCGAAATCTTCTTCAAACAAGCCGAAAGTTTTGCCAATCTAACTTCTGTGGGAGGATCGCCTTCACGTAATGAAACTACATCCAACGACGAGTGCAACGTGACCCCGAACACGACACTTTGTTGAGTGGATTTTAATGTGAAGTTGATTAATAATAAACTACTCTTTAACCGAATGAAATACAAGAATACTTGAAAGCGCCCAAAAAGTACATCTGTGATAAATTCCTTCAAGTATGATAGTGTAAATAGTGCATACATTTTTTAAATCATATTTGTATGAAAAAAACATTGTGATCAACACTGTTGCTGTTTAAGAGAAAGTGCTTCCATATGCTATTTAGCACATCAGCTTTTATTTGACTAAGGCGCAAAAACTACCCGAGGCAAACTCAGTGTCCAACTTTTCTCTTTTCATACAGCTTTTCTGATGCGAAACTGTAAAAAATATGGAATAATGTTTGTTTCAAACCAGCAGATATAGCCAAAACAACAAAAACAGACAAAACAAACAAAAGGATGATTTGGTCACTCATGAAACAACTATCTCAGAGTTTCCTAGAGAAAATTGTAGTAGAAGTAGTATACTTTAAGATTTTAAGATAATGAGCTCAGTATTCTGAACTTTCAGTATCTGGAGCAAAATGCACCTGAAAAATAACTTGAGGAAATAAATAGGCTCCAGGTGGCAATTTCAAATTTTTATTTGCATATTTAATCAACATTTTATATATTATGCTGTGCATCTAACTTTTGGGTTGTAGCTGCAGGTGGTGAATGGTGATTAGGCTACCACTCTTAAATGTTTTGTTTCTGCCCTCTAGACAAACAAAATGTTATTTGACAACTTTAAGTTTTAATTATTTATAACAAATCTGGAAACCTATTTAGATTTAATAGGAAATTCCTTCAGAATTCAGATTGAAAAAGAAGACTCAATACTGCATTCAGATTTGATGATTTGCTGCTTTTGACCCGGGACATTGACTTTCAAAAAGAAGTACGACTTTTTTCAGTGTCTTGCTACAAAATCTATGACAACTAGATACAATTTCTTTTTTGGCTTCTTTGCCTATAAGTTCAGGAGTCATAAGTAAAATTGTTATGTTTTTATAAATGATCATATTGTGGACGTACCTGCCGCACATTTTTTATCCTATGGTTGAACTTTGCACCAACTTAAATAGTGTTTTCTGCAACTACATACTAGTTTTATACATCACATTGCATAAGGATCAGTTTTATATTTTTTACAACCCATATAATTTAAATATTTACATATGAGGGTAAAGTGTCTTTTAGTGTATTTCTTTACATTTATATTTGTACACCATTTACACAATTGATATTACACATAATTTTATTTTCAAATATTTACATACATACTAGTGCTTACTGTTTACTATTACTGTATTTTATATTTTTACATACTTGTGCTGGTACTTATTTCTACTTGCTTTAATTCTCTATGCTGGCATCCGAGCAACTGAAGCCAACCAAAATTTTCCACCACGGATCAATAAAGTATTTCTGATTGGTGATTCTAACAGAAAAAAATGTGCAAAAATCTATACTGCAGCCATTAAAGTGACTTATGTCTCAGGATTTTTAAGTATGTTTATATGAAGGCATCATTCTGACTATCAAACTTTCACGAAAGGAGAACAATTTAAACTAAATAGTGATATACAGTCTGGCTTTTGGATTTGTTTAGTCAAGAGGGACAGATATGTAACAGGTGTCATTGACCCACTTAGTTCCAGATTACAGTCAGTAACCACACCGAGCAAAGGGACACATCATCTGAGTTATGTAAAAACCAAAAACACGTTCTGATGTAGCGATTGGAGAGGACAGAGCAGGATTTGCTGCTCGCTGCAAACTAACTCATCTGTCAAAAAACACTGCGGTTTGTCCGCTTCAGCAAAACTCACTGTAGTTGAGGAGGATCATTGCCTTCAGACAGACGTACTCCTCCCTCTGAAGCTTCAGCTCACGAAACCGAGAGGTGGCTGCCAGCAGCATGTCGAAAATCTCCATGATGCCCTCCACACACTGTCCCTCCTCCCTACAGAGACACAGTGAGAGAGAGGGTGAAATAGAGAAAGCAGAAAAAGACAAAGTCAAAGCAAGAACACAGGGAGGGAAGAGAAAGGCACTAGCAAAGAAAGAAAACCAGAACAGAAGACAGAATTTATGATTCTGCAACAATGTAACTTAAAAAAAATTGTCTGTAAAGCTTATTAAAAGTTGACAAAATTACAAACAAGAATGGAGATGTGGAAGAAAAACAAGACAAAGAAACTGACGTAAAAATGAAGAGAGACGGGTGAGAGTAAAACGATAAAAGTAAAGGCATAGTGAAGGAGGTGATAAAAGAGGGATTACAAAAGCAGCTGCAGAGAAGAGAGAGATTGTGAAATTTTGGAAGAAATAGAAAAAAGTAGAAGAGTGCAAAGGTATGATTAAAGACAACGAAGTATTTCGGTATTTCGATGAGGAAAAAAAGCCTTTTAAAGATCTAAAGGTAATCTGAGTAAGGTCACATTTGGGCCGGACAGCCAATCAAATTAAGGTGAGATTTACTTCTGTTTTGACACTGCTAGACAGCACATTGAGACAATGACAAATACAGATGAAATTAGGACATTTTAGGACATTTATTTCCAATGAAGATTACCCCAGTATTCAAAATGAATTGGACCTTTGCCAAGACGTTTTTGAAGTTGCTGCTCCTGTAGTGACTTGTCTCAGTTTAATAATATGTGCAGTAAGAGGCTTACTCTTAGCTTTATCTCTCAGTTGTTGTTTGTTTTTGTCTTTTTCATGAATTTTGTTTTATAAGGTCTGATTGTTTTTTCTTGTTCTGGGATGTACAGTTTACTGTATTTTTAAGGCTGCCCCTAGCTAGTTAAAGATTTGAATCACTATGACCCCTCAGTCGACTGAGATAGCTTCAGTTTGAGCAGTCGTGTTTTTTTTTTTGTTTTCTTTGCTAGTCACTGTTCTGTGCAGTGTACTTTTTGGAACATTTTGGCCCACAGATTTTGCAGTGGAGTGTGCACTCTTGACTTCCACACTACTCTTTGGGACAAAGCTGTGGACATGGGTAAGAGGACGGATTAGCATCCAGGATGTTTCCCTGAGCTGTCCAAGGAGAAAGGGCTACCACAGGCTGAAATGGACCAGTCAACAGAGAGAAATAAGGCTGTGTTATGAGAACACATCAAGGTTAACCTAAGCCTAGAGTGATAGTTTCTGTGGTAGTGAGAGAAGAAAGGTCAAACACTAAAATCATCCAACCATCCGAGGAAGAGAGACTTCCCATAGAAAGTATTTCACTATGCTTTCTCCTTTTTCCCATCACTATAAGACTGCATTATTCCATATTTTTGTTATTTCAACAAATCTGTAAAAAGACAAAAAACAGCAATGGATGCATCTACTAACAAGTATTGTGTTTGTATTCAAAGATCGATATGTCTTGTAGAATTATATTGTTGTCCAAATAATATGAAAAAAACACATCAACGTGTTAATCGGTTAACTGCAGAGAAGATTTTTGACTGGTTAGTCATTTTACAGGTTAATATTGCTTCTCTTCAGTTCAGTAGTAGTACTAGTATTACCTCCAGTAGGAACCAGTGGGCTTAGGGCTGAAAGACACATGAGAACTCAGAAAGATGGACAAACACATTGCTGGTTCTGGTCATTTTGTTGGATTTGTTGATAATAGGAAATCTACAGAATAACTGCAAACAAAAGAAATTATATTTATCTTTTTATAAAACATGTCACCATGACAAAAAAGCAACCGCACACAAAGAAAGCATGCCAGCTGTGTTTGTATGTTTGATACAGTCATGCGTGCTTGTATGCACACCTTTCTACAACAGTTATAGCCAATAATCCGAGAATGACTTCTTGTCATCCTGCACTTTGAACACCAGAAAGAACAAACCGATTTAATGTTTTATTAACTGCTGACAAATTACAGGATTAGGTTTCCTGTGACTCATAAGGAAATCCAAACCGCTGGTAAAGTGGCAGCCTAATTACAGCATGTTTGCACTGAATACAAAGGGTGAACTCAAGTGCCAGAAACTGCCAACCCTTCTCTGGCCAAAGTTGAAGGTCACCGTGGAAGGGAACAAGGAGCGATAAAAGATTTTTGGCAAGAAAAGAGTTGACAGCTCAGAAGAATCAGAGATATATCTGCAACAAGCACTGCTGATATCTTTCGTGTTTCAAGGTCTGAGTGAACTCCCTGTTTATTGTGTGATGTCAATGCATCAGAGTGTAACAATGTGGGAAGATTGCACTGTAACCACCATCACTGTTATGGAAAACACGGCAGCTGCACACAGTCTCACATTTAGAAGAGAAGTTTAAGCACCACAAAATCTCATAGAGGCTGCAGCCTTTAATACATCTCAAAGAAAGAAGATCCAGGCCTTTGTATAAGACAGATTATTATCAGAGACAGACATATATTTCTGCTTTCCAAAACAGTCATGTTTGATAGATATATTAAAATAATTTATTTAAAGGGACAGTTAACCAAAAGTCAACACTATATGTTTTTCCTTTTACCCATAATGCAATTTATCATTCTATATTGTTT
The DNA here is from genome assembly GCF_008729295.1 of Plectropomus leopardus. NCBI lineage: Eukaryota > Metazoa > Chordata > Actinopteri > Perciformes > Serranidae > Plectropomus > Plectropomus leopardus. The sequence goes on along the minus strand of NC_056476.1, from coordinate 4,311,960 downwards.
TAGTGTGAGAAGCTAAGTGTTGGAGATATCGGCCGTAGAGATGTCTGCCTTCTCTCTATATTTTAAAGAACTAGATGGCCCTTTGCTTTCTGCGCTCCAAGCACCATAAATAGCATTTGACAACCGCATCAGCAACAATGATACAGTTGGCAGGTGTCGTTTGGTGAGTGATTTTTCCTGACTTCATATGAGTAGGGAACAACTCTGTTTTGTCAGTGAACACGATGGGTTAAAAAACGGTACTTAAGAACTTGTAAAAATGTATAACGGACCTACTTATTTTGCTCTTCTAAGGTTTCACTATCTGATATGAATTAATTACAACAGTGACAACATTTATTCTGTAGATCGATTTAACTTTGGCTTACTCTGCGCTCCGCTGCTTTCAATAAATTTCATACTTCTTGCAGATGGTTTATCAAAACATTCCTACTTTTAGAGATAATGCTCTTTGAAATGCTAAATTACTTCTTATATTAAACCTTCAATAGCACACGGAATAATACTATTGTAAAAAAGAGCAGAGCTAACTTCAACCCTTGTAGTCAGCTAGTAATGTTAGTGTAGTTTGCTGGTCTACCTGTCCCATCACAGCGAGGCAACTCACTGAGGCAAAGAGTATTTTTATATTTTCACGACATAATTTGAGATTAAATACTCAATTAGCATAAATAATGATAAGACTTCAACTGAGAAGTCAAGCAAAGCTATTTTGCAGGTACAGCACATAATTTGCAAATCAAGGACTCATTTAATCGGACACATTCTGTGCAGGAACATGAGAAAACACTCTGCAAGACAAAGCTAACAAGCTTTAGCATGTGGGAGTAGCAGACAAAAGTGCCTGTCTCACAAAGACATTACACAATATAATAAACCTGCACGCTGTCCCAGGAACAACTTCATGAAAACACTGAGAGCAGTCACACAAATGCTATCTGCGTATTGGACCGCTCACCTGGTGAGTTTGAAGTCTGGAGAGAAAATGAGTTTTCCAGGATGATCCACCGACCTCCACATCAGGCCCAACATCAGGATATCCAGCCAGCAGCACTTCAGCAGGTGGATCTGGTCAGCTAGACTCAGCTCGACAAAGCCTAAAGACACAGAACACAGAGAAAACAAACAGGCTGTATTTAGACCAAGAATTAACGCACATAAGCTTAAGTATTCATTCACACCCAATCTAAACCTGGAGCAGGTGCTGAAGCAAAAAATAGTAATTAGTAATTCATAAAGAGCTTAGTGCTTGAAACGTCACTTCAGCACATTAAATAAGTGATAACTGGAGCCCTGCAGTGTACCAGCCACTTTTTACCTTTTTACAAGAATTAACATATAAATCACGTATCTATACTTTCCCCCAAAACCATCACAAAAACCTTTTTATGTCAAGAAACTTTTTTCTATAAAGCACCAAATCATAAATGTTATCTCATGACGCTTTTTATATAGCGCAGGTCTACCACTAAACACTTTACTTTCATTTACAATTACCCCAAAATCCCCTCTATTGCAAGCACTAGGAGAAGTTGGGGAGGATAAAGTTCCTCTTCACAGGGAGGAACGTCAAACAGAACCCGGCTCAAGGTGGGTGGCGGGCTTGTATTGAGAGTGAGAGAAACTTAAAACCTTAATTAAATATAAAGGCAGCTAAAAAAAAATCTGTGCAGTTTTGGCACCACTGGCTGCAAGTTGCACTAAATGCGCAAAGATCAAATCCAGTCTTCTCAACTTTGTATAAAAAAGGATATAAAATGTAAAAAATGTATAAAAAGTGTTTGCAGAAACAACAACCAGTCAATCATGCGTTTAAAGGAGCCACGCAACTAAGCTTTTATGAGTTTTAGACACAAACGAAAATACCCTAATCTCAAAAAGCTCACAGCATCTAACTCTACAACAACGACATCACTTAGCAGCAACCATATATTTAGCTTGACAGTGCCTTGCTCACCTGTCTGTGCTTTCTGGGATCTTTCATCAAGCAGACAATGCACATTCATTTTCACTTCAGTCTGAGTAAAGGAAAAAAAAATCAGGGAATACGGTCTATTCAAAAAACTGGGAGTCTTTGTGATCCCCTCATATTAACACCTCTCTGGGGGAGTTACCTGCTGGGCTGAACACTAGCTGAGAGGAGAGAAAAAGGAGAGTAAAACTTATAAAAAGGGATGGGACGGTGAGGAAAATGAACCAGGATCAGTCCAGAAAAGAAAAAAAGGCAACACATTTAGACGGAAAAGGTTATGATTATATTCTATGATTAGTCAATCCATGCAGTCATTATCTCATGTGTTTGTTTATTCAGCTTTCACGCACAACATCTGACACACTGACATGTATAATGGGTGGAGGTTGTGTTTACTGTTGCCTCGGCTTTGTTTTTACCTTCATAACCCTCAGTTTTGTTTCCTGGTGTTCACTAAGCCTGACCAACTTTAACGTGACAAAGCCAGCTGCCTCCACTGACCCAGAGTCATAACCAGTGAACACACTGCCCTAATGTTTACCCTGACCTTTACCTTGACACAGCTCAGCAAAGACACACAGAGAAAGTCTGCAGTCTGACATGTAAACTAGTCTTTAATTAAAAGTTCCTTAGTTAAGTCCAAGTCCATAATGAAACTAAATAAAGACCATGCAAGAGGAACGAGCAGGAAATGGGGAGTTTTTAAACAAAGATGTAGACTGATAGTGTCATGTATTTCCAGGTTTTCATTGAATAGTGGTTTCCGCATGGAGACAAAGAAGGGCCAAATGTTTTGTCAAGCAGAAACAATTAAAATGTGAAATAAAATAATAAAAAGCTTAAGCTGAAATTCATGTTGAAACTAGGGCTTGGCGATATGGAGAAAACATATCACAACGATATTTTTGACCAAATAACTTGTTACAGATATTGTGACAATGTTGCAGTGTTACAATGAGATTTTTGATGAATAATCATTAGTAATGTGGATATAATGACGAGGTGGGTAAAGTCTAATAATAGAACAGCTAGAACAGTCTGGTAAGTTCAGAAAATTGTATCACTTTACTGTAAAGTAGCATTTAAAACCAGGAAAAGGCAACACTTACAATATCCAAAATCCAGTCTGGCATTCTGCTGCTCCGTCTGTGCCAAGATACGCTCTGTCTCTGAATAACACTCTAAATAACTGAACGGTATATATATAACCCCATAGCACTCCAGCATTAACAGTCAAGCTCCAAAAATAAAAAAAAATAATATGTGGTGCCAAATGCTGATGTTGTGTAAGGCTGCCACAGATAAATTAGTGTATAGTAAACTAAATAACATTTAAAAAGTGAAAATATTCTTATTTTAAAAGGCTGGAAGAGGCTCTCCTCTGCACTGAGGATAAACACCAAGACTGAACTTGACAGTTTGGATCTTACCGGGGATCTTTTTAGCCCAGCTGATCATGAGAACCAGTTCCTTGTCTGCCAGGTTGGTGAGGGACATCATCATGCTGGCCTCGGTGAAGGGCTTCTGCAGGTCCTCCATGAGGTAGATATCTGGAGGCTCCGCCTCCATGATGCGGGAGATGAACTCCTCTGGGCTCATGACCAGATTGTGTGCGTGGTTGGCCTGAGGGAGAGGGGCGAGGGGGGCGAGAGGAGCCTCCAGGTGGAGATGCCTCTGGGCCTGTGAACCCAGCCCCACCCTCACCAAACCCCTGCCTGTGGGCACCCGATGCTGGAGTCTACCGCGGCGGTGTCGGGCCCCTCGATAACTGCAGCGTTCACGCCTTACACCTGGAGCGTGAAGGCAGCAAGAGAAACAGACCATCACACGACCTGTGAGGTTATCGATGACCTGTTATTTTGTTTATTTATTAAACTAAAAAAGTTAGAGAGCTCGTGAAACAGCAAACTTGCCAGTTGAACACATTTTTCGGCTTAAGCTGTTAACCATATCGTCATATAGAGCATATAGAGCTTAAACTTTTTGTGGAGTTGTGAGGTGAGAAAATGCCAAGAATCCCAATTACTTTAAAATCAAGTAGGCACCTACCGCACTTCATCATGCCCACTTCGTAGCATTTACGTAGGCGGCAGGCCTGGCAGCTTTTACGTCGGTTCTTGTCGATAGTGCATTGATTTGTGGCAGGGCAAATGTAGTCATTATGTCCTAAGAAGAAAAGCAAATGCATACTGCAAAATTACTTTAATAGAAGAGAAGAAGAAATAAACAGTGAATAAACAAACAGAAAGAAAGAGCTGATACCTTGGATACTCCTCTTGAAGAAAGCCTTGCAGCCCTCACAGGACCACACACCGTAGTGGTAACCCGAGGCGTAGTCGTGGCACACAGCGCAGAAGTGCATGTCAGCTTTGCCTGCTGCGGATGAACACAAGGAGGAGTTGACGCCTTCCTCTCCTTCTCCTGATCTCTTCCCCAGCAGCTTGTTACTGCTGATGATGGAGCTGCAGGAGGAAACACGGACTCTGTGAAAAGGGACAACTTGACATTTGGAATTTAGCCTGTCATTCAGCCATCACTGGTCTTCCAACAGGTAATCTTCTGCTGAGAATGTCTCCACAACCGAAGTGTACTGAAAATTGCATCTGAAAACCCTACGGTGTTTATAATTGTAGCATAATGGGTGTATATAATAATGCATAGTGAAGTTACACCTGCTGTGTATTTTATTCATTTTTCTTTTCTAGCGTCAACACAACATGATATGAATTAGTGAACAGCATGTAGGTTAGTTCTTCTAGTCTCCTAAGATCAGTAACCTATAATAAAAGTAAAATGCTCACTCCTGTATGTCAGAACTCCTGTTTTCAGCCAGACTTGGTCTGGTCTTGGTTCCACAGACAAAAAATGCTCAGTTCAGTTCAATATATTAAAAGCTGTTTCGGGAAATCTTGCAATGAACCAATCACAGTCCAAAAGCACACATCAGCAGGATTAGTTTTGAGAATGTATGCCATGTGTCATATAGTTAAATTGGACTGCACAGTTCTAAGTACTCCAATCCAAATATAAGGCCATGTTTTTTTGCCGCAAAACTTGTTTTATAACAGTTGTGGGACAAAGCTTCCAGATGTCCACTTAAAGACAGACAACTACAGCAGAATATTTTCAATTTATGACCATTTACCTCTCAAATTCACCAACTGGCAGTCAGCAAACACTCTAAACTATCTCCTTCTGTGGGTCAGTGTCTGTGAACCTACCTGCTGGTGTTGATGCTGTTGGTTTTGGGCTCCAGCCATGGTGCATGTGGGCTGGGTTCATTGTAGATGAGAGGCTGAGGGCAGCGCAGAGTCAGTGAGGGCATGTTGGGGTGGCTGTGGGAGGGCCAGAAAGCTGATGGGCTAAGAGGTGGGCACAGAGATGACGGGCTGTCAGTGATGGACGGCCTAGCATAGCTAAGCACAGATGGGCTATAGAGGGTCAGAGGTCCATGGCTGTGGTTGTACTCGTGGCTACTGTTCTTATACGGAGAGGGGATGCAGATGGCGTGGCTGTCCATGCCCAGAGGAGGGCTGTACACGGCGGGCAGGAGACCAGGAGAGCTTGGCCTCTCTGAGGATTTGCTGGAGTCCACCTCCTGTAGCTGAAGCAGTGGTAACGTGTTAGCATCCAACCCAGGAGAGGAGGCCATGGCAGGGGGAATGTAATATAGAAATTTGCAGCGATGATGAATATGATGATGCAGCTGGACCTTCTAATGCATGTTTCAATGTGGATAAAACCTGTGGCAGAGGGGGAGAAACATGGTGTGACAGTTAAAACTTTAAATCAAAATTGAAATAAAACAAGGCAACATCACAAACACAGGCAACTCAGCAGCTCCCACTGCGCACTGATTTGACATTTTAAAACATATCTCCTAGTACAATAAATCTGTTAGCTGATCAACAAGAGAACTGTTAAAGAAAATACATTAAAGTGGAGCATGACTTCTTGCCGATAGCAGACACCTTTTTTCGGGGCCATGCAGTGTGGCTGTAGGGACAATAATGTTGCAGCCAGCAGCACCGTAACAAGCAGTGATGTCAGAAAGCAAGCTGTTACATTTATGCAATGTTCATAATGCAAAATGCCACACACTTCAGTGGCATTTAAAACATGTATTTGGTTAGTGAAAAACGTGATGAATGATTACAAATGGCTGCTAAAACATAATTTTCAGACAATGTTTAACCTTACAGATTAATTTGTGCTCAATCTTGACTGTTTTTTTGAGTGTTTTCTTACTTTTAGACTTAACAAATAGTCTAAGTTTTCAACTTCTACTTAAATGTCAGGGAAATTAGCTATTAGGAAGATCCCTATTCCAGAGACAGATTATAAAAGTGCAAGGTGATCACCTCGTACAGTTGGATAAAAACTGCAACCAAATGTGCCGGAGAAGCCATCCTCTGGTTAATGAGTGCAAGGATCTACAACACAGCAGCCAGAAACTGTGCATAGGTAATCTCTGACACCACAAAGTCCAAACACACAGCTGGGATCTCTGGGGTACCAGCTAGGCCTCCTACTGGTCTTAAGAGACAACATCGCATCAGCCCAATCCTTTTGTTAAAGGATCTTGTTGTTAATCCATGTTTTGTGACTGTTGGAAGAAGTTTGCCGTTATTGCTTTAAGCCAGCTAACACTGAGTTTTAGTAAAAAGATCATAATTTGGGTTAAAGTGAAAACAGTCCCGAAGATTAACTTATCCCATGTGCTGTTTGATGTGTCAGTGAAGTCATTTTAAAGCAGACTTAACTGCACATAATCAGTTGCAATTATTGGCATTATTTCTGTATATTTTTATCTCTTATGGCCAAAAGCAAAACACAAAAAGGTGGCAGCTTCTTTTGTAACAGACTGAATCAAATCTAAATTGTATCATGGCAGACTTTGTGATATCTGCTTATATCATATTGTTGTCCAGAGAATCTATGTATCGTGTTGTGATGAACCTTGTGGAGAAAAAACAAATTAAGAAGTCCATTCTAAACTGAGCAGATGTGACAATCAAGATAAATACATATTACATAACCAAAAGATAGATGTTAAGCGCAACTACTGATTGCTGATAACCACCACTTCCTTGTGAGATTCTGAGAAGCCTACCGACATTGCACAGCTAAAATCTGGGCTGAGAAATAATGACAGAGAGGTTGAAAGCCCAGATTTTGTTATTCTACAGCTTAGCTTTGAGGTGACAGCAGAGTGGACAGAACATCACGTCAAACAGTCGCAAGGTCAATCACATCAACAGTCAACATGTGAATCACCCATGCCAGGTCAAAGTGGCCTCTCAAGCAAAACAATGCACCCTTCCCTGTTCCCTCTGAATAAGGTCATAATTATATTAGACCCTAACTGAGGGGATGGATCTTAAATTGTCTTTTCTAGATTGGAAATGTCATAATAAGCGACCAGTCCTATGTTAAAGCGCTCCCTCGAATCCATCATAGACACGCAGCCTTACAGACTCCTTTACATTACTTTGGAGGACACAAGCTATATTCTCTTGCAGAGTCTTAAAAGTGATTGTGTGCTAGTCACATAGTCACACTGTGTGCATAACCAAGTTAATCTCAAAGAATTACAGATAGACTTAAATAGATACAGTATATTTGCAATTAGCTTAGTACACTATTTGCCAGTTGTCCATCATGTGTTGATGGTAAACATCACAGCTTGTACTGTCAACTCAGGCTTCGTGGAAATCATCAGTTTTCATTCTGAGAGCAAATCCTTGTGGCTTAGAAACTTCTGAGCAATTGAACACATCATTAGTTTTGGTCTCTGTGAGGCTGTATGGTTCAAGTTCAAGGTGCAAGTTAACCACTGAATTGGGATCAAGCGGCAACCTCGGGGGGTGAAAATTGAAGTCAACACGAAAGTGCCAAAAACTGTAGTTCTTTGAACAACCACTGAATCCCCATCGACCCTCATATTAGAAACGCAGATTTTACAACAGAAATAAACAGGTTTACAGACTAGTTTTGGTCTCTATAGCTAATTTCCCTCCTTCATGACAACTGTACAGGGAGTGAATTTTTATTTTACTCCCCCCTTTACATTTTATAGAGGCTTAAAGTTATACATAATTAAGGACGGACTGCATTAGTGACAGGCTCTATGTAGATAGTGTTTTTGGCTTCTCATTTAGATCCACACCTTGCTCCTCCACCGCACAGACCTCTCACCCAAATATGGTCACTTCTGGCTCCAAAAAAAAACATGATGTGATGGCTGTAATGCCACAGGCTACAAAACAGGAGTTCACTAAGCTATGGGTGACATCATGGTAGCTGTGTTAATTATTTATACAGTCTATGACTGGGATTCAGCCATGGACGAAATTTTGATTGATTCACAACATAGATAGCACATGGACATAAATTAAACATTAGTGTAAATGAAAGTTTAATATAGTGTAACACTGTTTTTGGACGGTAAAAACTGCAGTGGACAAAAAACGGCGCTTTGAAAAAGTGCAGGGGACATGTCCCCTGCGCCCCCCCCTAAAATTACGTCCGTGGATGCAGCTAATATCAGATCAGATCACACTCACACTTTTTACAATCAGAAATAAGTCTGGAAGACATCCACTGAGAATGGACTGAGACTGACCACCTACGAACTACCATGAAAATCAGCTAACTAAGGCGGGGTTTCCCACACATTCATTTATCTGTAGTGGGCCATCACAATCAAAACTACCAGGATTAGATGTTTTTTGGGGGGCTGGACAGTTCATTAGGACGACTGGATATCTGGAACTAAAAGTCTGCGTTTACTCTCTTTGCAGCAGCTCCTCTCATCTACTGATCTGATCAGCTCTCACCAGATCAATGGATCAACCAAAATTCCTCAACCTTCTCCTGAGGAAAATCACAGAATTCATAAACATCTAAATTTAGGGAGGGGATTAGGGCTGGGTAAAAAAATCGATTCATCAATGCACTGCAATATGTTTTTTGGCAATTCAATATCGATTCATAAAATCCTGAAATCGATTATTTCTGTTGTAGATATCAGAAGGTGTTCTAATGAATTATCTGGGTATTTCTGACATCAACACATAACGGAATCGATATCGTAGCAAGTGGATCAATATCAAATCGAATCGAAATTGAATCGAATCATGAACCAAAGAATCAAAATTGAATTGAATTGTGAGGCTCTTGACAATACCCAGCCCTAGAGGGAAACAGAATTTTAACCCCTCTCCAGGTAAAAAAAACAAGAAAAGAAAAAGAAAACTAAAACTCCTGAACCCCCTTAAGTTTGTAAAGCAGCAGCAAGACACAGTTGTTTTTTTTACCACTAAGGGGCTAAAAAAATCTAATCGGGCTTCTGTCAATGACAACTCCAGTTCAATACTCCTCCAGTCCTCCAGTAACTGTAATGTGAATACATATTTAAAACCTTGTCAGAACCACCACGAAAGAAGCAAAATTCCCAGCTATTGATTGGCCTGGAGACTGTTAACTTAGCTTGTCCTTGACACCACAATCATACAGGATTATTTTGCTTCACACTGATTATTCTGCCGGTACATTGGTTGAGTGGTCATGGGTAATGCATCAGTTAAATTCACTGATATGCTAAATGAAAATATTATTGTGCCCATGAAAACTGAACTTAAAAAGCTAAACACATCCAGGTCAAGCTTTATGAAACAAGCAATTAAACAGAGAATTAAACTGCTGGAGAATAACAACATGCACAATAACAGAAATAATTCTAGTAAAACTAACAAACTACAGTTTGACATTTTACATCTGAATCATATCAGACTTGCCAGAATTAAACACTAACATCTTATATTTACTTGATTTAATTACATTTTAATTTGGTCTGTGATTAATGTGCTGCATATAAAAACCCTCAGTTTTACATTTCAACAGCTACAGTTCAGCTACAAGCATGTTGAAAAAGATTTAACAACTCACTTACTTAGGCAGGCTGCATGCCTCAACAGTTAGGCTTTACCCACCGACTGTGTACAAAAACTGTTTTGTCAGAACGTCTATTCGAAGTTTGAGCTTTGGACAGACTGGTGTTATGGCAACCTTCCATGGCAAACCACCAGCCAGGCAAGGGTCAAAGGACACTGTCTTAATGCAACTCTGTCTTTTATTATACTTATTCTTTCACATATTATGGTCTTTCAACTAACATACCAAGGAAAACAAACACAGACATCGGAGCTATAGCAACTGCTCAATTTGAAAAAAAAAAAAAAAAAAAAAAAACAACATTAGTGGTTGCAAAATCAAAAGCCTTTAGGACACCAAGTGTCCTAAAGGCTAACCTCTGTAACCATTTGTGTGTTCATTGACAGTTGCCAGTTTACATGTCACCAGATTTTTTCATAAGTGCCAAATGTCAGTCAGATAGCTAGCCATTAAAAAAAATTCAGACAACTATTTCCTCAATGTTTCAAAACATGTCACGGTCACTTTTTAGATCTTGGTTGTTTTTAACTATATTTTTTAACAGCAAAAGATCTTAGGCCTTGAACATCGGGATCTTAATGTTTGCAGCAGCTACATATGTCTGAATTGGAGTGTGATGATGTGCTATAGACTAATTTCACTACTACTAGCGACCGTTGTGGCAGGGACACTGTCTTATGGTGCACCTGCTCTATCCAAAGAGCCACCAACCGCCCTTTTTATGATAAATTAAAAGTTTCAGTGTTGATGAGTGGGGTATTTACTGATGTATTTTATGTTGTAGAATAAAACGTGAAAAGTCTCTCAAGCTTGTGTTATCCAAAGAGCTTATTTCAGGCATCGAACCAAAAAACCTATTGTAAATAAAAAACTATAAAAAAAAAAGAAAAAAAAACCCAAAACAACTGACGTTAAGACGAGGGAACTGGTGATGTAAACATGCTAAATCATTTCCGGTTTCTAGGACTCATTCCCGGGGTACTCTGCTGCTCCCTTGTTCCGTCACATTCCCTCTCACTGTGCGTTCACACCGGGCACGACTCAAAAACATACAAAGTCAATGAAAGACAAGCACAACCACAGCTGCTGTGGGCGAAATTCTCACAAGTTTCAAAATGCTCCAAAATAAAACAAGCGACCATATATGTGCAAGTAACACAACACAAATTTTTTAGCACATTTGGTGTGAATGCACAGTCACAGTTGCAGACCTACTCTTTCTCTCTTTCTCCCTCTTGATTCTGTCCAATGCAACTCACCCAATGCCATTTACGCAGGAGAACTGCAAGTTACAGGAAAAACTAAACTAAAAAGCAAAACAAAAAAACCAAAAAAAAAACCTGGTAATTTGGTGAGAACCCAACCTGATTTAAGTCATGGAGATAAAGACCTGGTCTGAGCTTGGCGGGTCTGGTGGTCAGACTCAATCCCTTGCAGCCCTTGCAGAAAATCAGAGATCTATTGTACATGTTTACTGGTATATTGTTCTGGGCAAGAGCATAACTGGAGGTCTTAGCAATAAATGTATGTTAGATTGATGTTTGTTTATCAGTTATTTACAACAGAAAATGTGTTTTAGTACATGGATTTCCACATCTCGTCCAAATATGTTGGAATAAACTGGTTCTCCATTGTGATTCATCAATGAACAACAATAATGAAAAACCTGGAACTCCCTGCAGAGTCCAGTGAAAGAGAGAAAGCCCATTCAAGACCCAGTTCAGGCTGAACTAATATGTTTTATCTCATTATAATGAGATCACATGAAAAAAAAAATGTTGATAATGTGTCTGACAACAAATAGCACCGGTCTGCCACCTCTGGATGATAGAAGATAAGGTCAAAGTCTGTCTGTCTTCACCAACACAAATATCTAAAAAAAAAATCAGCACATCCACGTGAAAAGTTCCAGAGGGCATACAGTGCTATTACGATTTAACAAAGCAGTCATCTACAAGAAATATCACAAGTGAGTTTCATGAAACAAGACAGAAACATGAATGAAAATACAATTTCTCCAGAGAGTACGGTTTGCAGGCAGTATATTAAAAACCTGTTTATTTCTTGTGTATAAAGGAGTGTGAAGCCCTCCTCCCCTCAGAACAAGGCTTCCAGCCAGCAGCACATACCGAAACACAAAGACCCCCAGCAAAACCATTAGCGAGCCTCAACTCTTCCTTTTTCTCAGCCTCACAAAGCCAACAAGGAGCTGCTGGAGGAGAGGCGCTGTGTTGAATTGAAGAGGTGGACAGATTACATGGGAGCGGGAGGAGCCGGACAGTGAGAGGCTTCAGCAGAATCGACAGACTGATTAAAGTGTCACAATTTGGAGTAATTGTACCTGTCACTGCTGCTGACACATCTGTCCTGTCTACTGTAGTACTGTACTCCAAAAAAGACACCATATATTAAGAAGTCATTTCATCACTTTTGAGAATTTTTTGAGCTTCTTACTTATCTTGAAAGGTAAAATATCACAGATTTAAGATAAAATTACATTTGTTGTGCCAAGTTTCTAGTAATTCTAGTTTCTAATATGTTAGTTTTTTATGCCTTTCTTTGTCATGCATTACCATGGCATATGAATATATTTGGGATTTGGAGAGATAAAATGAGCACTTAGATATGAATTCCCTTGGACTATGAGAAATTTTATTGACTTTTTTTGTATTTTTGGTACTTAAATGTTACCTATAGACCTAAATAAATCGCTAACTAAGCTGATAAATAACTGTTAGTTGCACCCCTATACAACATAGGTTAACTAATAAAAAAATTAAAGAAATAATTTGCAGATATCAGAATAGCTCAGAGTGTATTTTGTGCTTACACACTGACAAGCAATAAAGAATGGGATTAACAATTCTGTTATTTTTTTACTGTTGATTTCTCGTATAGGGCTAGGCTCAAATTTAATAAAGAAAGGCATTTAAATTGACTGATAGATCATTACAGCCTTAAAAACCCAGCATTGAGCGAGAGTGAAAATTTTACACATTTTTACTGCGATTTGACTACAATAGTGATTGTCCTTCAGAGAGCTTTGTGACAGCAGGATGGACGTATAAAAGTCAGGGGAGAAAGTGCGCTGTTGTAAAAATGAGAAGAGAGACGTCCACAGCACTGAACCAAAGTGAAAACATCTCATGTGTCACCTCTGTGTTGCATTAATTCACAAACAGACAGCAGCCAAATTCTGCAAACTGCCAAAGTGAGACTGAGCAAGACACCTTTGACCTTTACCCTGAGAGCTGAGGCCTGCTTGCATATGACGACTGTTTCAACAGAAATCAATAAAACTTTATATTTCTTCATCTATCCATGTGAATCAAACATACAATGGTGCCAACATACAGTACTATGAACTTGAGTGTAGGGCTGGGCGATATGGGCTGAAAATTATATTGCAATATTTTTAGGCTAAAGCTCAAAACACAATATACATATTGATATTTTTTTAATCTCCTCAAAAGCACTTCATTAATGCTAGAGCTGGGAGACAGAATCAAACATTACAATTTTTTCCCACCAAACTCCCTCTTTAATGTGACAATATTGTAGCATTGACAATTGGTGCATGGAAAAATATTAAAGCAATTCCAGTTTTGATCAGTAATAATTACTAATGTAGACATAATGACTAAGTGGGTAAAGACAAGTATTAAAGTAGAACTGTATCATAAATTTAAAAAGGTACATCACTTCACTGTAAAGCACCCTTTAAAATCGGGAAAAAACACAATCTTTTCCATATCACCACATAACAATATCCAGTAACTAAGACGATATATAGTCTTATATCTCAATACAATATAAAATCTTTATATTGCCCAGCCCTACATAAGTACATGCATTTTAAGAAAAATATATATCATATTCATTTTCTCACCAAAACAAATGCTGAATTATTGGTACTTGCTAAAGGCTAAAACACATTCATGCACAAGGTACAAAGTAAGTTTGACCAAAGGCAAGATTTAGTTTAAAAAGTAATTCATCCATAAGATTTGGTTAAATCGCAAACTGAATCACCTGTCCATTAATGTGGGTGTATGAGACACTATGTTAATGTAGAACCGTGTCTAGGCTCAATTCACTGCTGGGTGTAAAAGCTAACTGGGTGTCCACCCACAAACCAAACATAGCACACACACACACACACACACACACACACACACACACACACAGGTTTACACATAAAACATACACCTGCACTGTCACTTTAAAAAAAAACTCTAGGCTTGACCTCAAACACTTACGGCAGCTATACTAACCCTTAATATACAATAATCAAAAAACAAACATTAAACAAAGCCATCCACCAATGACAAAAAAAGAAAACAAATCTGGAATCATATTTTAAAAGTTCATGTGAGCTCCAAAGTCCATCCAACAATCAGCAGCAAACCAGCCAACAGCTATGCAACGGTGATATTATCTAAATATCCATTCAAAATAGCATGTTGGGTCAATTTATAGACACAGCAGGGTAAGCAATGTTTCTATTAAATCAAGAATGTCAATGATACATCCCGTAGGCCAAAACCGGCCTGCAAAAGGGTTCAATCTGGCCCACTGAGTGGCTTCATACACCTAATATGTAAGTGAATGCAAACTTTCAGACCCAGAATGAATGCCATGACACACTTTGAACACTTTCAATGTGCATGACGTTTTACTGCTACATCTCTGCCCTGCGGCTGAGGTACTATAACTAACCGAATGGTGTATATATCCCAATAGTGCTTCTAATGAACGGTCCAGCTCCAAAAATAGGAAATCTGTTTGTAGCGACAGACGTTTTCATCGTGGCGAGCCACCATAAATAAATGACAGTGGGAAACCCCAGTTTTACCGGTCTGGCCTACAAACTAAAATTAATGTAACACTCCTGATTTAAGCATTATTTTAGAGATGGCCAAAGGCATCTTATAAAGTTTCTATAATACAATCATGGATTTGTTTATATTAATTTGCTTCTCACTGAAAGACATATGGGCTTAGAAAACACACTGAATGTATTCCCTGTATTTCCTAACTTAAATACCAACATGTTCATTAAACTAAAATAAAAAATATTTGAAAGATGTTAAGTTTAAAAAAATATTTACTTAAATGTAAGAAACTGTTTTTACAGTGCACATGAGAAGCAGGAATAAGAAAATGTTTGCATTTATATGAAAAATTACTAAAATTACTAACTTAGTATCAAAATAGTTGCCATCAGTTACTTTCTGCTCTATACTGGAGCACATTAACCATCCCAAGGATATGCATGCAAAACTACTAATACAGTCCTTTACGATAACAGCATGAATCAGCTGTAAGCATTAATCCGTCCCACTATTTCACCAAGTAAAATTTGACCAACACAGCCTTATGTGCAACTTTTCAGTTATCTTCTATCAAATGTAAAGTGGTTCAAATTATATCCGTTTTCTTTTCAGAGGTCTGAGAACTTTTCAGGATTTTCAAGTCTGCAGTAAACTGCTGCAGCACAAACTGGATGAATACACTCCAGAGATCAAACATACCACTTTGTGATTTCACACTGATTGGTTCACAGTGACTGCTCTACCACTGAGGCATGACACCCTCCTCTGTCCTACCTGGAAACACCCAATGAGGGTCAGGAAACAAACGCGCAGCACCGTGTTTTAGTTACACTCTGTACTCGGGTATCTTGGGCGATTGACGACTTATAGTTGGAGTGGGGGCGATATCAGGAATTGTTGATCAGCGTGACCTTGGCAAGTTTTTTGGCGCCGGCCGGTGGAATGCTTTTCCATGTGGGCAAAACCCCATGAGCGGAAGGGGATGTGCTTTAAGTCAGATTTTTTATTTCTGGTAACGGCAGGACTTCCCTCCATCCTCCCCTCCACATACACACACACTTTCCACTCCCCCATAGCTCAGTTATTTGTGAGTGGAGAAGGAATCTGATATTTACAGCAACAGTTAGATTATAATTACACCAAGAGCAGTCTCAAGGTTGTGGAGGGGAGGCTGATAGGTTACATCCTCACTGGTTTCCAGATCCTGAAGAACAGGAGCAGATAGAGTCAGTTTTGTTGATGTGATAAAATATTCACCAATGGCGTCAAAAGATTAGAAAATGCCCCTTACAGAAAACAACTGTAGTTTTCTAATAAACTGTAAAGGAGCATATGACAACCCGCAGGAAGTTTATGTAGAAACGTAAAAACACATTTTAAGTCACTTTTACGGTTCTGCAGAGATGTTCACTCCCTGCAGGAATCTGATGGAAATATTAACTAGATTTCCAGTGAGGAAAACTGAACTGTCAGATCTGATTGGATTGAATTATGCCTGCTGTTTTGTGGTCTGAAAAATATTTCATATCTTGGATTAGCTGCAGAGAAAGATATGACTGAAAACTGGCTGCAGTGCAACAGTGCAGAGGCAGGGAAATCTTGAAACAGTCATCCACATTAAGTTGCACAGAGATATGAGATAGGATGGAAAAATGATGTATTTTGGCATATATTGGTTACAACCAATTCTTACAGAAATTATTACAATCAAACTTTTTGTCTAATTTTCACACATCTGTGTACATGTGAGCTCTTTTTGTGTGTAAAAACGATTTTCTATCCTTTGCAAGTAAAAAAATCTGACAAAAAAAAACTGGACACTTTGCAGACTATTGATATCGAAATTGGGCACAAATATCAGCCTTTACATCGCTGGATTGTCTCAATCTTTGCGTTACATGCAGTAACTGTTCCAATTTATCAAGAGTGCAACATAAACTGAAATGTAAATATTTTGCAGGTGGACAACCAGCGTTGTCTGGACTCAACTTTAGGGCTTGCAGGTCTCCGCTTTTCCTTCTCTGAGGAACTAAGAAAGATGCGGCAACACTGAAAGGAGGGAGGGACAGTCAGTCAGTCTATGTCTATTGTCTCTCTACCCATGGACACCCATTTTTAAACACAATTAATCAATGCAATGTAGACAAAAATTGACTTTTAAGGCAACATTGAAGAGACGTGTTCATAAATATGGAGATTTTGACACAATTCTGTGACTACTCCATCTGCTGTGGATGACTGTTTGGTAGGAATGAAGGCTCGATACATGAAATTTGACGAGATTTATCTTTCAATTATCAATTCTTTTGTCTCTAATAGAGCCTTTGAAGAAGTTTATGGTGTGTTTTTAATCATTCAAGCTCACAGTATCATATTACTATACATTATTATGTTTCTCTATTAGCTCTGGAGTAAACTGCTATAAAAATTGCATAGTTTTATAGTTTAAAAAATTATTTTATAACTATATCCACTAATATTCCTGGGAATTATGCAACTGGGCTTTTATGAGAAACCAATACATGCCTAGCTTTCTACACATTTAAACTTTTGCCAGTTTACAGCACATTAACACTAAGTAAGACATGCTGACAGTTAACTTAAATCATTAACCAAAATAATTAAACTACCAAAGCTGCAAAACACCACGTTAAGGTTTCTGACAAAATCACGTTAGCAGCAGCTGATTGTAAATAAACAAAATAAAACACTTTACTCTCAGGAACAGAGCAGAGCTGCACCTGTCAGACTGGAGACCACCGCTCACTTTTTCTCTTACATGCACCGCGGTAAAAACTCTCTGCTTCTCTTGGCGGAAAAGTTGTAAATAAAAACATATTCTTAAATGTCAAATACCTGCCACTCGGTCCAGCAGGTGATCAGAGGACAATATCTGGTGCTGTTTTTAGACTTTTGACGGGTTTCAGCGCCTCCGTTGCCGCTGCTGTTGCAGCTGCAAACAGTCAGTGAAGGCAGAAAAACAAGAGCCGCGACGCGCAAAAGTGAAACTATAAACGGGCATCACGGGGGACTCGGCGCTTATTCCCTCGCGTTATTCCTCCGAGTGCTTCTCCATTCCTATCGTGTCATTAATATTTCCCTTCATCCCCCCTCCACTCCTCCAAGTGCTTTTAGGTCTAAGGTTTGGCCGATTTGGAGACGTCACTAGCCACGCCTTTTTGGAGAGCTGCCCAGCGGCGCTGCGCACAGGATGAGGGTCAGAAACTTCATTGAAATTTGTTTTTAAAACCCCGAGAATAAACTGCTGCACGTTAATTTTCCATTAGAAGCTTGTCATGTAAAAAACGATTAAAAATAACAATAGTATAGTGGATAGATCCCGGTCTATCTCCGTGATTCCCCTGCATCCTCCACCCGCTCAGAGTTAATAATTAAAAGAGAGGGAACAAAACCAAAACAACATGAGGCCAAAGGGGCCTGCAAGTACACTCTGTCTCCACCAACACAATTTATGGTCATATAAAACTCTGGCAAATTTTAAACAAAGAGAAAAGAGCAAACTGACACACAGATGAATAAAAATCTCCGCATCTGTCCCCCTGCTGCTTCTCTGGTTTGGATGATTCACTTCAGCCACTTTTCTACTCTGAAGATACCGTTTATGGAAACATCAGAGTCTCTGTGATACATTTTGATCAAGGTGATTACAAGGGGTTACATATGAAAAACAAATGTTTTCAGTAAAAAGTTTCTATATTGAATATAACAATAATTCTGTTGATTGACATCTTTTTGCCGTGCAGAAATGCCTTCTTTAGGCATATTTTTGGACAACGGAGGTCAGCAAAGCCATGAAGACAGATTTAGGCATTTCTCTTTGGGCATCAACATTCATGCACTTATTTTTTTTCAGGCCTTTTCAGCTTTTTAGCCCTACTTTAAACATTTTTTTTAAAGAAAGGTAATCAAAAGTAATGTTACTAACAGCTGTTTCATTAGCAGTCTTCCTGATCTGAGGGCAGCAGGGGGGGGGGGTGACCTTTTCTAAAAGCAAATTCAAGACCTACCTTTTTGTTTGGCTTTTAATTGAATTTTACCTATTTTTTTATTGACTATATTTTTTTAAAAAATCGATAAAGCATTGTATGACAATATTTTGACTAGCATTGATAATTACTGGTATGAATTAGCCTATTACCATTGTGAATGAAGTTTTGGTAGCCTTCTATAGCCTTTTGAGTCGACACATTTTGCTGCAAGACGTCAAATGAGCAGATCGAACACTTCGATAGATAAAACAACAATAAAAATCTTTAAGGACAAAATTTGCAGTTGGAAAAAAGAGCAATAAATCGCAAAATGTGTTATCGCAATGCCAAGCATGTTGTAAATACACAGACCTAAACAACAAAGCCAAAGGAAAACCAACCACACAAACAAACACCATCAAGCGGCTTAAACTCTTACATCCTCCTGCGGATTATCGAACCTCATGAAATACAATAAAACATCAGAGAAACATTATAATAATCTCGAGAATCGAGTGCACCACTTCAGTGACCACAATCATTTCCATTATTAATGATTAGTTATTGTCTCATAACTGCCACGGCGGGCATAAAAATGGATTTTTGTCTTACCTTTGGTGTTGTGTGGAGGAGACGTCAGCTGACACGGTGCGGCCTGGAGCTGAAGATGAAGATGTTTTGGTCCCATGATTTTATCCATAAAGTCAAGTTTTCGTTGATGCCCGGTTTAATCCTGTTTGTTGTAGAAAACAGTCTCTCCACCGGCAAGGTGCCATTTCAAGTTCAGCAATGAAGCCAAGAAGCGAGTTTACCGTAAATCTCACGGCGGCTGCTGTAAAGTACATCCATGTTTTTATTTCGTGTTTCAGCTCGGTGTAAACAGAGAACTTCTGGCGATAAAACCGAGCTTGCCGGTTGTTGACTGCGACTCAGTCCTTCTCCTGCTAGCTTGATTTAAGCTAACGTTAGCCAAATTCTCACTGGTTTTTTAGTACGCCTTTCCCAATTTAAAACGTAGTATCTTTGACATCTTGTCGTGCATATTTGCTTCGACGTCTTAAGCATACAATTTAGCTGGCGGCATTTTATTAAATTTCGCGGGAAAGTCGGGTTATTTCGGACATTTCCGGCCCGAGTACGCAAAGCGACTGGCAAAAGCGAGCTCAACTGTACACAAACATTTTCAAACGGTTGGCAAAGGTCGGCCCCGCCCACACGGACACTCCAGAGCTTTGATTGGCTGGAATGTACGAATGACGAATACCCTTATTTGATTGGTTTAGGCCTCCAGGTTTATGCGCATGCTCTTCATCAAGTAAGCTTTCTAAAATCTAATGATAATAATAATTATTATTGTTATGATTATTATATAATCATAATAATTATACAAAATTGAGTAGACTCGTTTTTTCTTGTTTTCACAAAACAACAGATATACA